>NC_057713.1:101409796-101442877 GCF_004010195.1 Chiloscyllium plagiosum | reverse complement strand
AGGTGGGCGGGAGTCCTGATTGTGAAAGTAAGCTTGGAGGCGGAGGCGACGGAAGAATTGTTCGATGTCACGGCGTGTATATCTCCTTCCCCACTGACCTATTGTACTCTATGCTACTCTCTCCCCACCCCCCCCCTCCTCTAGCTTATCTCTCCACGCTTCAGGCTCTCTGCCTTTATTCCTGATGAAGGGCTTTTGCCCGAAACGTCGATTTTGCCTGTCCTCGGATGCTGCCTGAATTGCTGTGCTCTTCCAGCACCACTGATCCAGAATCTGGTTTCCAGCATCTGCAGTCATTGTTTTTACCTGAACCCTAAATCCATTCATCCCTCTCATGGTGACAAACTCTTCAGTCCAATTTGTCCATGCCGACCAGAATTAATCTAGTCCCATTTGCCAGCATTTGGTCCACATCCCTCTCAACCCTTCTTATTCGTATACCCATCCAGATGCCTTTTAAATGTTGTAGTTGTACCAGCCTCCACCACTTCCTCTGGACAGCTCATTCCATACATGCACCACCCTTTGCGTGAAGCTGCTGCCCCTTAGGTCCCTTTTAAATCTTTCCCCGCTCACTTTAGACCTATGCCTCTAGTTTTGGATCCCCCCCCACCACCCCACCTTGGGGAAAAGACCTTGACTATTCATCCTATCCATCCCCTTTGTGATTTTATGTACTTCTACAAGGTCACCCCTCAGCCTCCAAATACTTAGCCCCAGTCTATTCAGCTTCTCCCTATAGCTCAAACCCTGGCAACATGTTTGTAAATCTTTTCTGAACCCTTTCAAGTTTCACATCTTTCCTACAATAAGGAGACCAGAATTCAACAGTATTTGAAAAGTGACCTAACCAATGCCCTGTACAGTCACAATTTGACCTCCCAACTCCCATACTCAATGCTCTGACTAATAAAGGTAAGCATTCCAAATGCCTTCGTCACTACCTTGTTTATCTGCGACTCTACTTTTAAGGAGCTATGAACCTGCACTCCAAGGTCCCTTTGTTCAGCAACACTGCCCAGGACCTTACCATGAAGTGCATACATCCCGCCCTGATTTGTCCTATCAAAATGTAGCAAAAATATTCCAGGAATGTGTATTGGAGTTATCCCTTGTTACCTGACCAATAATTATCCCTTGAATGACAGATTACCAATTGGTTTATTTCACTGCTCGGAGGGCTTTCCATGCATTAATTGACAGCTGTTTTTCCTATATTATATCACTAGCTATGAAGTGTTACAGGGCATCCTGTAATTAAAGATGTTGTTATACAAATGCAAACCACTTCACAATCTCAGCCATCTTTACACTTCAAAATTGTGAAGTGTTATCAGTTGTGCAATGAAATACTTAAAGCTAATGCTGATTGTTTAAGATAGTGAATGGGTGCCATTTACATCCTCCACCACCAATGCACAGTGACAGCAGTGTATACCATTTACAAGATATACCTCAGCAATTCACTGAAGGTTCTTTTAACATCTGCCAAACCAGTGGCCACCCAGAAGGGCAAGGGCAGCAGATGCATAGGAACACCATTTGTAACCTCCTTGGCAATTTACACATCATTCTGATTTAGCACTCTCTGTTCCTTCAATGTCACTAGATCAAAATCCTGGAACACACTCTTCAGAGCAATACTGTCGAAGTACACAGTACACATGAACTGCAACAGATCAAGGTGGAAGCTTACAACCACTTTTTCAAGGGCATTAGGGATGGATAACGTGCTGGCCTAGCCAGTGATGCTCATATCCTGTGGAAGAAAAGTAAGTTGCTCTATTACTGCATAAAAGCACAATTCATTCAACGTGACATTAATGTCAAAAGACTGTATCAGGACACAAGGCTTGTGTTCAGTAATAGAGGGAAAAAAAATTTCAAACTTTCTCCCAACAATTTTGCTATGAAGTGTAGATTTAAAACAACTAGAATTTCATCTCCCATAAATTGAAACTTGGATGAAAGGCACTAATGTAATAATGTAGTACAAAGTCAAAAATAAAGAACAGCAGCTATATGGATGGACACTATTCTCAATGCCAAACCAGTGCAACAAACTAAAATTAAGTCAAATTTATTTATAAATACAATATTACATGGAAATGCAGCAGGGTACGACTAGAATTACTTAAAAAACAAAAATGGAGTTTGTCCATTAAGGGCTGAAATTTGTCCTTGTGCATTTCAATAATAATACAAAAAGGGATTTTTTGTGCAGTACCTCTGTCAATTTTAGAAATGGGAATCAACTGAATGTTGACTGAGCAATAGTTTGGAAAAGGACCTTAACAGCTAAACAAACCTAATTATTATATTGCAGGTATAAATGTTGGGACATTAGTAGCTATTTTTCTTTCAAAGATATTGTGTGTAAGATTAGAACTAATGAGACTGACCTGTGTGCGCCAGGTTACAAGGTGCAATATCCCACAAAATGGGGTGCAAGGAGGAAGTGCTTACATTTTCATTAAGAGGCCTTGGTGCAGAAACTACCCAAATCACTTTTATAAAACCTATTACAATGCAGTATTCCACAGTCCAAATATGTCACATTTTCAATGCACACGTTCATGGCGATGCTTATTCAAATAATCATTATTTGCTTTATTTTTTTCTCTAACAATCAGCGATACATTGTGACAGTATTTTAATGTGAAATATATTAGCATGCTGCAGGCACTGACCTTATTTGGTCCTTTTCTTCTGTAAAGTACCAAATAGTGCTGCTTTCTTTATATGTAGCATTTATTGCTGTTCAGGCTGGTAATGTTCTCAGATAGATCACATTATTTATAAGTCTATGTTCTTACACTTGTATTGTATCAGTAACATAGGCCACTTAACAAGTCACATTGTCCTTTCCAATTGAAAACTGGCAGCAATAGTCTTACTAATGATCCTGAAACTTATGCCTTCAAGTTTTGAATGCCATTGATAAAGTCAAGGCAGTAAAATATATCATCCTAAAATGAGTTTTTAAAATGTAAAAGTTGTTTAAAAAGTATATAACAAGTAGGAAGTAAATCTATTTATTTTCGTTCTTAGCCTTTTAAACCCCAAAACACTGCTTGGAAGTATTACCAATGTCATGAATGCTCCAGAATGTCATATGGCTGAAGAACAGGACAAGTTTAAGTGTGTTTCATTCTACACTTCCACCTGGTTAGCACCCAAGTACTCAGTTCAAATTCACGTTTTATGGAGGGTACTTTCCACCAGGTGGCAGTGTTTGTACAAATCAGAAATTAAGCTATCAGCTGCTGAAAAATCAGAGAGAAAAAAAGAGCATTAATTTGGTAGCTGACTGCAGCACGTCAGAAAAAAACAGGAGATCTTGCTTTTAGCAGTTTTGCTTTGATTAAAAAGAAGTTTTAAAGCAAACAGATTCTTCAATTCTCCAGGTCTCGACAAGGCTAGTCGAGTTTACGTAGCTCTCTGTATTTTCTGTTGCCAGCCCACAGTTGTTACTAAAACCACAGCTAGTGGCAATCACAACAAAACCACGGAAGACTGGTAACTTTTAGAATATTTTATCTTTGCTAATGTAAAGCAGTGAAAATGAAACTGAGGAAAGCACATATCCATTTGGTGCCCTCCAGAATTTGGGTGCAATAAAAGCAGTGAAACTCAAATGTATGCCATCATCAGGAGAAAGACTTAACAGCATGGAAAATTGTAGAGACAATGGCAACACAAAGGGTTAAGTATACTCCCACACTTCAGTCTTGGTTTGTTTTTTTAGTAAATGCCACTCAAATATACAGCTGTAGTGAGCAGTCAGATGAAAAGTCTACTGCTTTTCCTAGTTGCCAACTTGAGGAGGGCCTTCCGGGATGAGTGAGGTAAAGAAAGTGGTGATGAATGACCATGCAGAAGCCATGAAACCTGGTGGCTCTGCACCTGTTGTGCTTTCAGTGGTATCATCTCCACTATCACCACTTTCACCACTTTCTCCACTATCATCATCCAGACCTTCATCCATTAACCGCTCCTAAAAGAAAAAAGAACCTGTTATAATTAGTTCACGTTCGTATACATTTCAAACTGCTTACCTGTACCACCAGTAAATCTTGGTGAATTCAATGAACAGATGCACATTTTTTAATATCATCCCGAGCAAAGCTACTGTTAGAAATCAGCTAAAAGTAGTAGCTTTATGAGGATTAACAGGAGATATAAAGCATTTACTAGAAATAAATAGCAGTGTGCACTGCCATCTTTACAGGTATTGTTGAGATTCTTCTTTCCCAGTTTAAACATGGAGGCTAATCTCTGCCTTCACTGTGATCACTCACTGCTTCTCTGCTTTATCTGGTAAATGCAATTTACTTTCTATTTAAAAAAAAGTGAGACAATGCTGTTCCTTTAACAAGGTTATGTCGTTTTTGTTTTAATTTTCCAGAGAGATCATAAAAGACACGGACTCTGAAAAGTCTGGGGTTGAAGGGTTTTAGGGCCAATTTGAATATGGCTAACAGATACTGCCTCAGGCAAAAGGTTTTTAAGTTTTGAAAAAAAAAACACTTGTACAAAAGGGGAGTGGCCAGTACTCCCAGCTCAGTTTTTCTTTAGTCTGCCTATTCACTGAAAGCAGTGCTGGACCCAAAGAAGGTGGTCCATGCTGGTGCTCTCTCTCTCTGACATCTCTCCAGTAAGACTCGGTATTTGATTTTACCTTTTGTGCCAAAGGGTGTTTATGAAGATTGTTGCAAGTATTTGGAACTGCATCATTAAGTTGGGATAAACTGTTGGGTTTTTCAATAGGTTAAGTTATTCTGTATTCTGTTCTCTTTTGTTTGTGTTTCATTCGGTAATCTTGTAAATAAATTATGTTTTGGTTAAAACTAAGTGATTTGACTAGCAGCATCTATCCTGGAACATCCACTTTATACCTGCTTAAAACAACTAGCAAAGTTAAGTTCTGGGCTACTTTCTTGAAATTTGAGGGGGTCTGCCCTGGTCCACAACAACTGTGTAAAGCAAAGATATCCAAGGTGTTTCTCTTTGTGCTTTGGTTCAGAGTCCAAGCCAAGAATTTACATACTAACATTTGCTTCAAGCAATTTAGATTTCCAAGACATTTTGATTTCCTTTTGAGAACTCTTCATTTAGTAGCACCATGCAGAATAACAATTTTATTCTGAGCATTTTCAGTTTATCAATGTATTAGAAATGAAGGTAGAGCAATGACTCAAAGCATATGACAGACACTTCTATGGAACATAGTCCAACAAAGCTTATGGATCCATTAATCTGATCCTGATTGTGCTTCCTTTTCTTTGCAGGTTTAGTTTTAACTTTCATTGTTACTCTCAGTAAACAGTGCACCTGCCTCAGGTCATGTTTCTGAATTTCTTTCCTGGTACAGCACCATTCCTTTTGATTCTGGAAGATTAACTCTTCTGTTATTTCGTCAACTTCACGGTGAAATGGTGAATTGGACACATTGCAAATTACTCCAAAAAAATGTTAAGACTCCATCAGTCACCATGGCGACATAGCAAGTTCAAACTCACCATTTCACGAACTTCAAAGGCATTATCTTCTTGCCCTTCCTGGTTGAACTCCATGGGATGATTTGCTGGTCGCCGATTTGGTACATCTTGTCTGAATGGGAACCACCCAGCTTGATGCCTAGAGTTTTCAAACAACATAGCTGGTATCAAGTATAGTTTACACAGTTTAAAGCACACTAAGGTGAATTTTTTTTTAAAAACAAAACAGATGAGAGATCTCCTGCTCTAGAAGTAGTTAAATGCATTTCTACTACTGACCAATTGAATCCAAAAATGGAATTAAAACTCTATAGTAATCAGCAGTTTGAAAAGATGATGACAGATTGCTCTTCATTGATATAGCACATGAAAAGACAGGCCTCCAAATTGAGGCCTCTTGTGAATTCTACAGCAGTGAAGTGTGCTGCAATCACTGGAGCACGAGATAGCCTGTCTGACTCTTTCATAAACACATTAAACAGCTCCACCAAAAACATACAATTGCTATCTGGATCAGATCACCACTTCTCACACAAGGC
This sequence comes from Chiloscyllium plagiosum, assembly GCF_004010195.1. Lineage (NCBI taxonomy): Eukaryota > Metazoa > Chordata > Chondrichthyes > Orectolobiformes > Hemiscylliidae > Chiloscyllium > Chiloscyllium plagiosum. Next base: position 101,436,837 of record NC_057713.1, on the reverse strand, counting down.
AATTGAAAGAGTGCTGTACAGCAACGAGTCTATTCTGGGGAAATGGGAGAGTTTTTCATTTGGGATAAACACGAAAAAGCAGCATACATGACGGCACGGTGGCACAGTGGTTAGCACTGCTGCCTCACAGCGCCAGAGACCCGGGTTCAATTCCCGCCTCAGGTGACTGTCTGTGTGGAGTTTGCACGTTCTCCCCGTGTCTGCGTGGGTTTCCTCCGGGTGCTCCGGTTTCCTCCCACCATCCAAAGATGTGCAGGGTCAGGTGAATTGGCCATACTAAATTGCTTGTAGTGTTAGGTAAGGGGTAAATGTAGGGGTATGGGTGGGTTTCGCTTCGGCGGGCCGGTGTGGACTTGTTGGGCCGAAGGGCCTGTTTCCACACTGTAATCTAATCTAAATGACTGTTTTTGGACAAGTACAATTTTCAAGTCTGAAATGGCAGCACATAGGACTTCACAACGTCACAGTACAGAAGGCAGTCATTTGGGCCATCGTGCCTATACCAGCCTAAGTGAACATTATTTCCGAGTGTCAATCTTTTGCTTTCTCTTTATACGACTGCACATTATCTGAATAAAATGTCCAATGCTTCAAATGAACCAAACTCCGCCATATTTCCAGGCATTGCATTCCATACACAAACTACATACAAAGTGAAAATTTTTTTTTGCAGATCATTTTAAATCTATACCCTCTTGTTCTTGACCCTTTTTAGGAGCAGAAACAGTTTCTACTATATCCAGCTAGATTTTGAAAACCTCTATCATATCTCCTCTTAGCCTCTTCACTAACCTATCTGCATAACTAATATTTCTCATCCCTGGGACCATTCATATAAACCACTTCTGCAATCTCACCAATGGATTAAGATCATTCTGAAATGTAATGCCCAGAATGTACATTTGACAAACCTACTCCTAACATATCATGCAAATACTCTTCTGAAGTCTACTGCAATCTTCACCTCTCATCAATGTTAGCTGTAGGTGGTCTGGTGGGGCAGTGGTAGCATCCCTGTTTCTGTGGGTTTGAGTCCCATGTGAGAAATTATTCAATATGAAGTAGATTACATTAGATTAGATTACTTACAGTGTGGAAACAGGCCCTTCGGCCCAACAAGTCCACACCGACCCGCCGAAGCGCAACCCACCCAAACCCACTCTCCTACATTTTACCCCTTCACCTAACAGTACGGGCAATTTAGCATGGCCAACCCACCTAACCTGCACATTTTTGGACTGTGGGAGGAAACCGGAGCACCCGGAGGAAATCCATGCAGACTGGGAGAATGTGCAAACTCCACCCGGGTCTCTGGCGCTGTGAGGCAACAGTGCTAACCACTGTGCCACCGTGCCGCCCAAGTAGCATTTATGACCGGTTTTAAAGGGCTGATAATCACTGATTCACCATTATTTTCCAAAAAGGGGTAAAATACTATGTGCAAACATCCAATAAAAACGGTTTATACCCAGTTCTCTCCTCGAGGATTAAGTTATGTGCACTTAATGCATTTGAAAATGCAATAGCAAAGTGCATGCAGCAGGCCAAATTAGCTTGATTTCCTTTTACTGTTAAGAGGAGAGCTCTAAAGAACACTCTTGATTAAAAACATAAAACCCAAATGTTCAAATGGATTCCAAACTGCTTTCACAACTCATCACAATTAAGACTACTGAAATTACCTACTGCTCTTGCGATAGGAGGGAGTGCAACGAAAGTTTGCAGACTGATTTCTGGGATGGTGGGACTGACATAAGAGAAGTTGAATTGGTTAGGATTGTATTCACTGGAATTTAGAAGAATTGAAGGTAGGGGGTAGGACGTGCATGTGGAGAGACATCTCATACAAACTTATTAGATCCTAACAGGACTAGCCAGGATCGATACAGGATGGATGTTCTTGATAGCAAAGGAGTCCACAGCTCACTGCCTAAGGATACAGGGTAAATCATTTAGAACTGAGATGAGATGAGGAGGGACAGAAACAAATTATTCTTTGTTCTGAGATTGTGGAGAAATTCACTACCATAGAAAGCAGTTAAAGCCAAAACACAAGATACCAACAAGAAGTTGGGGCACTTGTGGCCCAGGGATCAAAAGGTTCTAGGGGAATAACATTTGAGCTTGATGATCAGACATCATCATAATGAATTGTGAAGCAGGCATGAAGGGCTGAATGGTCTACTACTGCTCCTATTTTCTATGTTTCTACATTAATACTTTACTGTTAGTTGCTGAATTTTGGCAGACATAATCCTGAAGAAAGGTTTCAAGTTATTTGCAGTAGAGTTTAAAAATTTTCCTCACTCAAATTCTGATACTGTTATGCAAAGCAAATCTTAAGTCTGGCAAGTTTGTTTGACGTGACCTAACAGAAAGAAGAGGACTCAAAAGCAGATTTGCGGAGAAGTGGGCAAAAATGGGATATGTTTAGTGTAATTACCATAATCAGAAGAAAGGTATATTCACTTCTTTAAGAGACAACAGCAGAGGGACTAATAAAATTGGAACTGAAACATGTGCCAATGAAGAGCTCCAAGTGAAGGGAGACAAAATAAATAAAAACCAAGGCAAGGTAATAATTTGCAAGCCTGAGCAGGAATACATATTGTGCAAGAATAAAAGTCTATTTCATAGTGAAGTATAAAAGCAGAATTGCAAAGTTCTTTGTTCCAATGTTGGAGTTAAACAGCACCTCCATGAGATAAATTAAGGGTTCCAAAGCAATGTGGAATCTAAGAAGAAATCTCCTGAATGATGGCTGGAACAGCAAGGCTCTTTGACTTTGATTTTAAAATTAAGATAGTGGTACGTTAGGGACAGAAACAAATTATTCTTTGTTCTGAGATTGTGGAGAAACAAACTGTATTTTGATCCCTGATGTATTAAAAGGAGTTTCAATTTTTTGCAGTGAATTATGATAGTATAAAGTAACCCAGCAAACATATAAATGACTTTACAGCTTCACTGGATTGTCTGTATTAAAGTGTGAAGAATGTGTCTCATAACAGTCAACATGCACTTTGTATTTAGCAGTGACACTGTCTGGTTTCTAAAAAGTGCCAGACTTTCTAATCCAATAAGCATCTACAAAAGTATGATACTTTGCTTCATTTACCAAAACAGCTTTGGTGCCAAAAACCAATTAACATCATGACAAACAGAATAATAATCAAAATGTGATTAGACAAGAGAGCTACATGACAAAAAATGTTTAATTAAAAGGAAGGCCCTCTTTGTTTTATTAAAATTACATTTATGGCATGAAAACAGACGGGCTGAGTTGTGAAATCTAGCCAAGTGCTATCAGAGGCAGTTTATAGAAGATGCATCACTGAAGCAATGCAGGATCAAAGGAGCAGCATATTTCATGCTCTGACAATTGATATACATGCAATAAAATTGTTTATAAAACAACACAACTTAAGACTTTAAGAGCAGTTACAATCTGTCATCTGAAGAGAAAAAGCTTAGCAAAGACAAATGTAGATCCCTTACACTCAGTAGCTGGGGACGGTGAAGAAACAAATGGCATAAGAACTGAGAACATACTTTGGTTCTGCCTTCACAAAGCAGAGCACAAATAACTCCCCCAAAACGTTAGGGAACCAGGGGTCTAGTAAGGGGACAGAATTGAAGAAATCAGTATTAGTAAGAACGTAGTGCTAGGGAAATTAATAGGGTTAAGGTTGACAATGGGGGCCTAATAATCTACAGCCCAGAATACTAAAGAAAGTGATTCTTGAAATATTGGATGCTATGGTGGTCATCTTTCAAACATCTAGACTCTGGAGTCTAGATCATGAAACAAAATGAAAACATATCCATTTGTGCCAAATGCAAGTCACCTTCATCCCACCCCCACTCACCTATTGTACTCTATGCTACTTTCTCCCCACCCCCACCCTCCTCTCATTTATCTCTCCACCCTTCAGGCTCTCTGCCTGTATTCCTGATGAAGGGCTTTTGCCCGAAACGTCGATTTTACTGCTCCTCTGATGCTGCCTGAACTGCTGTGCTTTTCCAACGCAACTAATCCAGAATCTGGTTTCCAGCACCTGCAGTCATTGTTTTTGCCTATTCAATTACTTCAGCCATTCAACTACAGCCTTGCCAGTCTGCACAGCTCCATTTACCAATATTTCTCTATATGCCATAATGTTATTACCCAATAAACATGCATCCATTGGAATTGCGAAAATTTCAATTCGCCTCCAGAATTCAGGAAGCAGAATGTTTCAGCTTTTCATTCCACTTTGTTAAAAGGTTGTTGTTTTTAAGGTGGCAGAAACAACTGCATTAATAATAATTTAGTTGCATTAATTCAAAACTTTATAGCTGGGAATGTCAGAGAGCTTAACAATCTACCACCTTCACCTTCAACTTCCCTTTCCTCTGTGATGTTCTCAACTGCATTGTGACCTCAGGAGGTTTTTGCCCCATATTTCTTGCAATTTCATTTGAACCCCTGATCTAGTCTTGGATCAGCCACTATTTCCTTCAGTTAAATACTAGACCAACGTATGAACTACCATTTGGCATCCATGCCATTGGCTCAGACTTGTTAACCAGTTTACGCACAACCTTGCATCTTGTGCAATCTTCCAACTGGACAAAATTGCTCATTTCCACCTGTACCTCAGTTGAAAATCTTATCAGCTCAAGATTCAACTATTGTAACACTTTGCTAGCTGGCTCTTCACCACATACTCTGTATAAGTAGTACATCTCACCCAAATTCCATATCCAATCCAGTACAGAAACTGGCTTTTCTGTTTTATTGACCTTGACCTATATTGGTTGTTTAGCCTAACTCAGTTACCCCCGCCTCAGATTTGCAATTCACATCTTTAGATATGAACACCATGTTCTTGCTCTACTTATTTGTAAACCTCATTCAGTCCGACAATTACCTGTCACTGATTGTCACACACCACAGATACTGGCCCCCTACCATTCCCCTTTACTTACTCCTTTCCCTTTCATTCTTTATCACCCACCAGAAAATCCATTTCAATGAAGATTGGAGGCGTCTTCTAATTTCTCCTTTTTATTTTGCCCCTTACCAATTGAATCACCAAAGTCCTTTAAGGCATAGAAATCTGTCTCTTTTACTTGATTTAGCTTTTACATGCATCCCTGATCCAAATCTTCAGGGTTGATGACTCTGCTCCCATTACAACTATGAATGTGTTAGATATGTTGTCAAACTGATGTCGTCTACACCTCAACAATAACAATATATTCAATGTTTGTGTTCGAAGCACTTACATCTACTTAGCACATGGCTACATGCTGATAATCCAGGAACTTCACAAGCCAAATCACACACAGGTTGCACAATTCATGTTAAAAAAAGTTACAGGACGCCCTAAGTACCTAATACAAGCAGAGTTACAGCCAGCTAGAAATGACAGAAACTGACTGGGCTACTGTCAATAACTCTGAATTACAAAATCAGAACCTAAGAATAAAAGTCATAAGAATTACAAAAAAGTTGATGTTTACAAAACCTGAAAATTATACACTGCATATTATCAACATGAATGAATAAGCAAAATAACAGAAGTTTTTTTCCTCTCTTTTGTCAAAAGAATAAACTGTTGCTAGAAGAGTTAGGATTGAAAATATTCATGAAACAGACAGTGAGTTGAAGACATAATCTTAGTACCAGTATTGGATCAGGTGCATAGTTTTATGAACTCATTATTCCATTCCTGTTAGTTTCAGTAAGACAACTCAAATCTTATGGGATGACTGAACAACATTTTATAATCAGGTTTTATGGAAAACATCACATATTTTCAAAATATTACAAGGACATAAAGCAGTTACTAAAGATTTCTCACGTCTGTCTTCCTAACTGGGAAAAAAAACTCATCGTAATGGGAAATACTTTTTAAGGCCCAGCTTCGAATTTAATTACAAATCAAATATTGAAAAAAAAAGAATAACTACTTACAAATAAACCAGCAAAATAGCTCCCATCACCATCACAAAGCGGCTGAAAGAAGAGTAGAAATAGACAATACTTAGCAGGATGCCTGCTCGGGAGACTGTGTACATCCAGTCCAACCAATCACGATTTAAGTCCTCTTCATTTAGGACTGGGCCTCCCTGTGCATTCATCTGAATATTCTGGTTGATGGGTCGGTTCTCCGGAACAGCTGCAATAGGGGCGGCTGGGGCATCATCTGGGCGATTAGGCTCAGGGTTCACGGGCTCAGAAGATGCTGGACTGGAGGACTGTGTATTGGTTGATCCTGAGAGCCTGGCTGCAGCTTGACTAGAAACAGGGAAAAAGAAACAAATTCTGAAGTTTGGTGCTCATTAAGAGGTCAGATGTCAGAATGGAGAGTAGGGAAGAAAGAGGTTCTCAGTTTTTGGCAGCATACACTCCCAAACAAAGATAACACTAGCCATATGGAAATCAAAGATCCTTTTTCTCCATCAATATTCGGAAGGCCCAACTTTAGTTTTGCTCTAGAATTTATGCTGAACTAAAGGCAGCTTTTCATGGCAAAACAACTTGCACAAGGGAAATACAGATCAGTTAGCCTAATATCTGTTAATGAAGATGTGGAAATACTGTATCTTTAAGTTAAAAGCTGGCAGAACTACCTGACAGCATCAAGTGTTTTCAATAAGATACAATGTAGCATGTGGTCCCAGCAGTTAATGTAGCTGTTTGTCTGGAGACAAAAGCAAATTTGAATTAGGCCAATCAATTTAAATTATACCCCAAAAACATCAAATTCCAATCAAGTTTGAATTTAGTATATTGACAACCTTAAAGGCCAAGGACACAATCTGATGCTTTAGGGGAATAAGACGGGGGAAAATTGAACAGTTGGAAGAGAACAGTCTATGTCTGTTGGTCTTTGGCTGTTAGTCAGACTTGTCAGAGAGGTACCTGTCTAGAGGAGTGTGCACAGAAAAAAATCATTGACACTGACCTGGATAACACATCTCCAAAGAGAAGACAGGACAGCTGGCAGGTTTTGAAAACTTGAATTTTTGATAAATCTTAATCGGGGGTTTTATCGAACTAATATTATAGAAGGGAAAGTAAAAGACAGGTTAGAGGAAGGAGTTGTAAATAGTTGTTAGTTAATTATTCTCTGTTATACTTTAAGAAATAAAAGTTGTTAATTTTTAATTTAAATAGTTCTTGGCTTCTCAAATTTCACAGATTACTGCACAGGATAATTTTTTTCTGTGTTGCTGGATTAAATTAAGCAGGAGGACTTACCCAGTGTTGTAACAAATATATCATCCATATAGGTAAAAGAATACCTTGCAAATTTTCAGTTAATCAGGGGGAGTCAGCATGAATTCATGGCAGGTAGGTCATGCCGGACAAAGCTCACTCAATGTTTTGAAAACGGTGCCAAAGATAGGGAACAGGGGAATGTCGATAGATGCTGTTTATATAGACTTGAGAGGCATTTGATAAATTCCCACATTACACACTGTTAACTAAGGAAAAAACCCATAGAATTAAGGGCAAATTACTGACATTGCTGGGAAATTAGTGGGGTAGCAAGTGACAGAAAGTATGGATAGTGCACACTCAAATTAGAAGGATGTGACTGATTATGTACAACAAGAATTAGGGCCTCAATTATTCACATTGCTTATTATTAATCTTGGAAAATGGAATGGAAAGTGATTTATTCAAAACTGATGACAAAGTTTGGTAGCATTGTAGACAGTGTAGATTAAAGCATAAAATTACAAAGGGATATTGATACACTAAGTGAATGGGCAAAGCTGAGTTCAAAGTAAATAAATGTGAGGTCCTCCCCTTTGGACCAAGGAAGGATAGATCAGGGTACTTTCTGTATGGCATGAAGTTAAATATAGTGGATGTCCAATGTGACTTGGGGGTTCAGGTGCATAGACCCTTAAAATGTCTTTAAGTTCATAAGAGTTCATAAGGGTGTAGGAGCAGAATTAGGCCATTCGGCCCATTGAGTCTCTCCACCATTCGATCATAGCTGATATGCTCCCTACTTCCACTTTTTTGCCTTCTCTCCATATCTCTTCAACTCATTACCAATTAAAAACTTAGATAACTCTTCCTTAAATTTATTCACTGTCCCAGCATCCACTGCACTTTGGGGGAGCAAATTCCACAGATTCACAACCCTTTGGGAGAAATAGTTTCCCTTCAACTCTGTTTCAAATTTGTTACCCCTTAACCTAAGACTATGACCTCTTGTCCTGAAATGTTCAACAAGAGGAAGTTTCCACTCCACATCTATTTTATCCACACCATTTATCATCCTGAATACCTCAAGTTGATATCCCCATATTCTTTGAGGAGAAAGTGAGGTCTGCAGATGCTGGAGATCAAAGCTGAAAATGTGTTGCTGGAAAAGCGCAGCAGGTCAGGCAGCATCCAGGGAACAGGAGAATCGACATTTCGGGCAGAAGGGCTTATGCCCGAAACGTCGATTCTCCTGTTCCCTGGATGCTGCCTGACCTGCTGCGCTTTTCCAAAAACACATTTTCAGCCCATCCCCATATTCTTCTAAATTCCAAAAAATATAAGCCTAAACTCTTCAATCTCTCTTTATATGACAAACACCTTATCTCGGAGATCAATCTCATGAACCTCCTCCACAGCCATTGCATTTTTTTCTCAAATAAGGGGACCAAAACTGTGTACAATACCACAGGTGCAGTCTTACCAACATCTTGTATAGTTGCAACAATACTTCCTTACCTTTATATTCTATTCCTTTAGCTATAAAATTCAACATGCCAGTCACTTTCTTTACTATCTGCTGTACCTGTGTACTAGTTACTGTGACTCATAAACGAGTACACCTAGATCCCTCTGCACTGGAGCAGTCCGAAGTCTCTCCCCATTAATAGGCTGCTTTCCCATTTTTTTTGACCTAAATGCATGACTTTGTATTTATCTACACTAAACTCCATCTTCCATATTTTTAGCCCATTCTCCTAAGATATCGACATCTATTCTTAGGGTTCTTGTTTCCTCATTGCAATTTACCATCCTGCCTATTTTTGTGTCATCAGCAAATTTGGCTGTAGAGCCTATCGCTTTATGCAAGTTGTTAATGTAGCTGGGGTCCAAGGACCGAACTCTGTGGCACCCCATTAAAAAACCCATTTAAAACAAGTGCAGAAAATAATCAAGAAAAGTAATCGAATGCTGGCATTTAAGTTTAGAGGGCTGGAGTGCAAGAATGTAGAAGTTGCGCTGCAATTATATCAAATTCTGGTCAGACCACTTGGAGTACTGAGAGCAGATCTAGGCACCACATCTCAGGAAAGTGATATTGGCCTTGGAGGGAGTACAATGTAGGTTTACAAGAATTATGCTTGGACTTCAGGGTTAAGTTAGGAGTGGAGATTATACAAATTAGGTCTGTTTTCCCCAGGATAAAGCAAGTTATGGGTGATCAGATCAAAGACTTCAACATATTAATCAGGACAGACTACTGTCTTTCCACTGTGTGGTGATTGTAGACCTATGGGACATAGGTGAAAATGAGGGTCGGACCGTTCAGAAGAGATGTTAGAAGCACTTCTACACATAAAGGGTGGTAGATGCTTGGAACTGTCTTCCACAAATGGCAATGAATGTGGGATCAGTTGTTACTTTGAAATCTAAGATAAATACATGCCAGTAAATGGAGTTAAGCCACAGATCAGCCATTATCTCCTTGAACTGTTAAACAGACTCAAGGAGTTGAATGGCCTACTCCTATTCTTCTGTTATTACAATCCATAAAAATTTATTATTGTAGCAAGTTGAAGTCACTTCTTTCTTTCTTTGTAAAGAGATTTTGGCCAATCCAAAGATGTGCAGTTTAAGTGGATTGGCCATGCTAAATTGCCATAGTATTCAGGAACGTCTAGGTTAGGTGTTTTCAGCAGGGATAAATGTAGGATATTGGGTAGGGGAATGGGTCTGGGTGGGTTACTCTTCGGAGAGTTGGTGTGGACTTGAAGGGCCGAAGGGCCTGTTTTCACACTGTAGGGATTCTAGATTCTAAGTATACAAAGTACGGGGGTAAAGTAAAACAATTAAATTAGAAGTAAAGAAATTATACAGAGTGGTAAAATCAAGGAAAAGACAAAGATATTTTATTAGTACATTAAAAGAAAGAAGATAACTAAGAAATAGATAGGGCTGATCAGAGATGTGGTGATGTTACAGAACTTTTTTGATCCAGGAATTTAGATAAATAACCTACAGATGGAGTTCAAAACCTACCATAACATGAGGGGAATTTAAATTCAGTTAAATAAATGTGCAATCAAATGCTACTCAGAAGTGACAATCATGAAACTACCAGATTATAATAAAAGTTCATTTGATTCACTAATATCATTGTGGGACGAAAATCTGCCACCCTTACGGTCTGCTAATATTTTATTTCAAAAACATGCTTTATTCATAAAAATATCTTTTATATATAAAAATCACTGAAGCAATCTGGTTCTGTACAGCAACATACGAAGGAACAAACATTGCAGCTTGACATTGTCTGACAAACAAACCAAAGACATTTCTTACTTGTACAAGATTATATTTACATAAATTTGTAGCAGAGGGAGGGTCTGAGAACTGAATGGACCCTCATTTAACTTCAACAGAAAGATCTTAGACAGTGGTAATTCCCCATTGCACTTTGGCGACAGCTGCCCAAGCTTTAGTGCGTCATTCAACATGTAGTCCTGGACCTTGGAATGTGCCAGTCTGCAACATTTGTCAAGGTCAACTTGTTGTTCTGGACGACCAACAGGTTTTGGGCAGACCAAAGAGCATATTTCACAGAGTTGATGGTCTTCTAGGTACTCTTGGTACTCCTGGTGTATGTTCCAGGGAACAGCCTGTAGAGCAGAGTTCTGCATCATGGAACTGTTCCGGATAAACCTCAACTAAACTTGGTGCATCTTTCTGCAGATTTCCTTTGCAAGGGCTCATCCCAGAAAGAAATGTGTGACAATCTCCAACCCCTGCAGCTGCTTCAAGGGCAGTATATGGTGATGCAGTGCCCAGACATACATGAAGGATCTCACTTCTCATCACCAGCTAAGTCATGTCTTGATGCTTGCTGGAAAGTTCTGACAATGAGGCATTCTGCCAAATGACTTTGACAGTCTACTCAGGGAACCACATGACAGGATGCACCCTCTCCTTTTGCTGCAGGGGCACGAGGATGCTACATGCTGACCACTGCCTGATGAACTGAGTCAAAGATGTGTTTCTTTGCAAATTTTTCCACAAAAGACAGGTGATAGGGAATGATCCAACTACTTGGAGCATTCTGTAGCAATGAGACCAGTCCCATCCTTTGCAACACAGGGGACAGCTGGAACGTCTGTACAAAATGAGTGTTTGCATACTGAGGGTCTACACACAGTTTGATGCACAAAAGTGGGCATCAGGAAAGACATGATCCATCTTACGTTCCCAGATGAAGTGGAAGTTGGGTTGGATGGCTGCAACAGTGCAGGTTTTGGGAATGGGCAACAAGAGTATCTCACATCTGATGACTAGCTTTTACTCCGAATGGAAACGGAGCGGTACTCCCAAAAGCCTAGTTTCTGCTTCACCTTGGCAACACGCTCCAGCCAAGTTTTTAGGCACATCCCAGACTCTCCGGACCATATTCCTAGCACCTTCAGATAATCTGTCATGATGGTGAAAGGGATAAAGGTTCAGTCAGCCCAGTTCCCAGAGAACATGACCTTGCTCATGCCTCCATTTACCTTGGCTCCCGAGACCAATTCGAACTGGTCGCAGATGCTCATGAGTGTGCGAACTAACAGCACACCAGAGCAGAAAATGATGACACCATCCATAGACTACCAGGCTTCTGTCTGGAATAGTCACCCCTCTCACGCTTGCATTCTTCCTAATGGTTTCAGCAAGAGGTCCTATACAACATAAACAAGGCAGGAGAGACTGTGTAGCCCTGCCTAACTCTGGATCTGATCAGGAAACCCATTAATTGAGACTGCACTATTGATGTTGGCATAGAGCAGCTGGATCCAATTGCAGATTCCCTCCCCAAAGTCCATTTTGGACAGCACATCCCACATGTAGATTTGTGATATCATGTCAAAGTCCTTCTCCTTGTCCAGGCTGATGAGGCAGATGTCCACCCTGCCCTGCTATCCTGCACGTAGGCTTTTGTATCCTTGAGAAGTGTGAAGCTCTGAGATTGCCCTGCCCAGTACAGCACAGGTTTTGTCTGGTTGGCAATGACCTTAGACAGGATTTTGTAAACTACATTCAGCAGTAAAATTAGTTGCCAATTTCTAATTTCCTCCCTCTTGCAGACGAGGGTGATGATACAAATCCATGAGGAAAGGTCCATGCTGTATACCTTAAGCAGGTCCTGGCCAATGAAGTCCGACAGAGCTGAATATGACTCAGCCTGCTCAGCTGTCGTTTCTGGGAGTTTTTAATCCTTTCCTCAAGGGCACTGTCCTGTTCATCCAGAGATAATGCCTGGTCCTGCCTCTCCTGTGCTGTCATCCGAGATCTCAGTAATAGAGGAATGATTGGAAGGCCTTGCTACCTGCGGGCTTCGTGTCACACAGTCTGGCATAAAAGGATTGCTGATTCTCAGAATGTCAGACAGTCTGGCCAATATATGACTCTATGAAGAGAAAATGAGGTCTGCAGATGCTGGAGATCAGAGATGGAAATGTGTTGCTGGAGAAGCGCAGCAGGTCAGGCAGCATCTAGGGAACAGGAGAATCGACGTTTCGGGCATTAGCCCTTCTTCAGGAATGAGGAAAGTTTGTCCAGCAGGCTAAGATAAAAGATAGGGAGGAGGGACTTGGGGGAGGGGCATCGGAAATGTGATAGGTGGAAAAAGGTCAAGGGGAGGGTGATAGGACAGATTGGGGTGGGGGCGGAGAGGTCGGGAAGAAGATTCTATCAGGACATAGTGATCAAAAATGGTGTGTTTTGGCTTGTGCATGAGATGAATTTTCATAGACCAGCCCTATCACATTTCCGACGCCCCTCCCCCAAGTCCCTCCTCCCTATCTTTTATCTTAGCCTGCTGGACAAACTTTCCTCATTCCTGAAGAAGGGCTAATGCCCGAAACGTCGATTCTCCTGTTCCCTAGATGCTGCCTGACCTGCTGCGCTTCTCCAGCAACACATTTCCATCAATATATGACTCTATCCCTGTGGCTATGTGATTGACTCTTATCTGCCTCTGAATGGCCTAGCAAGTTACTTGGTTACCTCAAAACCTTAAAAAATATTGGATTGAAAAGAAAAAGAGTGGCTTGTCGGTCTCCACATCTCATAAAAAGGGTAAAAAGAAATTTGAAGCTTGGAACAATTCTTTTAGGTTTATCTTTCTTTGTGTACCTGCATAATAGTACAGAATGCAGGAGGAAGGAGAAGAATGTAATACAGTAGCATCTCGACATATGAACGACCCCATCCACGAACAAAACAGTTTATGAACAGGATTGTACATAAAATTTTGCTTCAACGTACGTACGAAATTCAAGGTACGAACGCAAAAAGCCAGTGTGCGACCACGTGGTTTCATTGTTCTGCTTTGCTACACACTTGCTGAACGCAAAAGCTCTCGGGCCCCATGTGATTTCGTTCAGTTTGCCTTTGGCACGTGCATGTGAACAGCGTTCGTTGCTACGTCCAAGCATTCTTACGCTGTCCGAACAATGGGAAAAATTGATTCAGTTCGCGAACTTTTCGGTCCACGAACCGGGTCCTGGAATGGATTAAGTTCGTAAGTCGAGGCGCTACTGTAGATAATAAATTCCCTATTTCAATTAGCAGATTACTACTCGACAGCAATTAAAATATTGAGACAAATTAGATAACAGCTTACATCGAAATTAATCTTAAATGCACATTAGACCTGATCAGGAACTAAGACTTTCCTGTAAGAACCATTTCTTTTGAGAGGATTATGAATGCAATTTAACTTATTCAAAAAAAGTGAAATAAACATATCAGCGAGCAAAAATTAACTACATATGATAGCTGCACGAATTTCAAAGTTAAATGATTTCACACAGCAGAACTCAGAACACAGGGGTAAGCAATGAGGCACAGGTCTCTGGCACAGCGTCTGTCCCTGTTGCTCAGAAGGGAAGGGGGAAGAGGAGCCGAGCATTTATCACTGGGGACTCCATAGCGAGGGGGACAGACAGGAGATCCTGTGGGAACAAGAGTGTTGGTGTGTTGCCTCCCAGGGTTCGCGATGTCTCTGATCGTGTTTTCAGGATCCTTGTCAGGGAGGGGGAGCAGCCCCAAGCCGTGGTCCATATAGGCAAAGACGACATAAGTAGAAGGACAAATGGGGATTGAAGGCAGAAATTCAGGGAGCTAGGGTGGAAGCTTAGAGCTAGGACAAACAGATTTGTTATCTTTGGTTTGTTGCCTATGCCATCTGCTAGTGAGGCGAGGAATAGGGAGAGAGGGGAGTTGAACACGTGGCTACAGGGATGGTGCAGGAGGGAGGGTTTTGGATTCCTGGATAATTGGGGCTTTTTCTGGGGTAGGTGGTCTTCACCTGAAACTTAATGCAGCAGGGGGATCAGAACCTAATTTGTAGTTTGAGTATAGAGGAGGTTAAGTGTGGGGAGGTCCAAAATAAGATTTCACACACAAGAGAGCACTGGAAAGCCAGAAGTTGGTTTGAAGTGTGTCCATTTCGAGGCCAGGAGCATCTGGAATAAGGTGTGTGAACTTGGAGCATGGGTCTGTACTGGGAGTTTGATGTTGTGGCCATTTCAGAGACATGGGTGGACCAGGCACAAGAATGGTTGTTGCAGGTTCCAGGATTTAGTTGTTTCAGTAAGAACAGAGAATATGGTAAAAGAGGTGGGGGTGTGGCATTGTTAGTCAACTACAGTATTATGGCTGCAGAAAGGACATCTGAAGACTTGCCAACTGAGGTTTATGGGCTGAGATGAGAAACAGGAAAGGAGATGTCACCCTGTTGGGGGTTTTCTATTGGCCTCCGAATAGTTCCAGGGATGTAGAGGAAAGGATAGCAAAGATGATTCTCAATAGGAGCGAGAATAACAGGGTAACTGTTATGGGGGACTTCAACTTCCCAAATATTGACTGGGAATACTATAGTTCAAATACTTTAGATGGGTCAGTTTTTGTCCAGTGTGTGCTGGAGGGTTTTCTGACACAGTATTTAGAAAGGCCAACAAGGGGAGAGGCCACATTAGATTTGGTACTGGTCAATGAACCCCGCCAGGTGTTAGATTTGGAGGTATGTGAGCACTTTGGTGATCGTGACCACAATTCAGTTATATTTATTTTAGTGATGGAAAGGGATAGGTATACTCTAGTGGGTAATAGCTACAGCTAGGGGAAAGGCAATTATGATATGATTAGACAAGATTTAGGATGCATAGGATGGGGAAGGAAACTGCAGGGAATGGGCACAATAGAAATGTGGAGCTTATTCAAGGAACAGCTACTGTGTCTCCTTGATAAGCATGTACCTGTCAGGCAGGGAGGAAGTGGTCGCGTGCAGGACCCATGGTTCACGAAGGAAGTTGAATCTCTTGTCAAGAGGAAGAAGGCAGCTTATGTTAGGATGAAATGTGAAGGCTCAGTTAGGGCGATTGAGAGTTACAAGGTAGCCAGGTAAGACCTAGAGACAGTGCTAAGATGAGTGAGGAGGGGACATGAGAAGTTGTTGGTGGATAGGATCAGGGAAAACCCTAAAGCTTTCTATAGGTATATAAGGGATAAATCAATGACTAGAGTAAGATTGGGGCCAATCAAGGGCAGTACTGGGAAGTTGAGCGTGGAGTCAGAGGAGATGGGGAAGCGCTAAATGAATATTTTTCATCAGTATTCACACTGGAAAAAGACAATGTTGTCAAGGGGAATACGGAGAAACAGGCTACTAGACTAAATGGGACTGATTCTGGATCAGTGGTGCTGGAAGAGCACAGCAATTCAGGCAGCATCCGAAAAGCTTCGAAATCGACGTTTTGGGCAAAAGCCCTTCATCAGGAATAAAGGCAGAGAGCCTGAAGCGTGGAGAGATAAGCTAGAGGAGGGTGGGGGTGGGGATAGAGTACTCCTCCAGATGTCTGGTGGTGAGGGAGTGGCGGTGGAGGAGGCCCAGCACCTCCATATCCTCGGCAGAGTGGGGGGGGGAGTTGAAATGTTGGGCCACGGGTCGGTTTGGTTGATTGGTGCGGGTGTCTCGGAGATGTTCCCTAAAGCGCTCTGCGATGAGGCGCCCAGTCTCCCCAATGTAGAGGAGGCCGCATCGGGAGCAACGGATACAATAAATGATATGAGTGGATGTGTAGGTAAAACTTTGATGGATGTGGAAAGCTCCTTTGGGGCCTTGGATAGAGGTGAGGGAGGAGGTGTGGGCGCAGGTTTTACAGTTCCTGCGGTGGCAGGGGAAAGTGCCAGGATGGGGGGGTGGGTCGTAGGGGGGCGTGGACCTGACCAGGTAGTCACGGAGGGAACGTTCTTTGCGGAAGGCGGAGAGGGGTGGGGAGGGGAATATATCCCTGGTGGTGGGGTCTGTTTGGAGGTGGCGGAAATGTCGGCGGATGATTTGGTTTATGCGAAGGTTGGTAGGGTGGAAGGTGAGCACCAGGGGCGTTCTGTCCTTGTTGCGGTTGGGTCTGAGGGCGAAGGTGCGGGATGTGGACGAGATGCGTTGAAGGGCATCTTTAACCACGTGGGAAGGGAAATTGCGGTCTCTAAAGAAGGAGGCCATCTGGAACGCATCTCGTCCACATCCCGCACCGCAATTTCCAGCTGGTTTCCAGCATCTGCAGTCATTGTTTTTACCTAGATGGGACTGATGTTCGCAAGGAGGGTATGTTAGAAATTCTAGACAGTGTGAAAATAGATAAATCCCCTGGACTACATGGAATTTATCCTAGGATTCTCTGGGAAGCCAAGGAGGAGATTTCCCACCCTATGGCTTTGATCTTTATGTCGTCATTCTCTGCAGGAATAGTGCCTGGAAACTGGAGGATAGCAAATGTTGTTCCCTTGTTCAAGGGGAGTAGAGTCAACCCTGGTAATTATAGACCAGTCAGCCTTACTTCAGTTGTGGTGGAAAAGGTTATAAGAGATAGGATTTATAATCACCTTGATAGGACTAATTTAATTAGCGATAGTCAACACGGTTTTGTGAAGGGTAGGTCGTGCCTCACAAACCTTATCGAGTTCTTTGAGAAGATGACCAAACAGGCAGATGAGGGTAAAGCTGTTGATGTGGCGTATATGGATTTCAGTAAGGTGTTTGATAAAGTCCCCCATGGTAGGCTACTGCACAAAATATGGAAGCATAGGATTGATGGCGATTTAGCGGTTTGGATCAGAAATCAATTAGCTGAAAGAAGACAGAGTGGTGGTTGATGGGAAATGTTCATTCTGGAGCTCAGTTACCAGAGGGGTACTGCAAGGATTGTTTTGGGTCCACTGCTGTTCATCATTTTTATAAACGACTTGGATGAGGGCGTAGAAGGGTGGATTAGTAAATTTGCGGATGACACCAAGGTTGGTACAATTGTGGGTAATGCCGAAGGATGTTGTTGGTTACAGATGGACATAGATATGCTGCAGATCTGGGCTGAGGGTTGGTAAATAAGTTTAATGCAGAGAAGTGGAAGGTGATTCACTTTGGAAGGTGTAACAGGAATGCAGGATACTAGGTGAATGGTAAGATTCTTGGTAGTGTAGATGAGCAGAGAAATCTTGGTGTCCATGTACACCAATCCCTCAAAAGTTGCCACCCAGGTTGATAGGGCTGTTAAGACATACAGTATGTTGGCTTTTATTAGTAGAGGGATCGGGTTTCAGAACCATGAGGTCATGCTGCAGCTGTACAAAACTCAAGTAAGGCTGCACCTGTGAGTACTGTGTGCAGTTCTAGTCACCTCATTAATAGAAGGATGTGGAAGCTTTGGAAAGGGTTCAAGAGTTAGATCAGGTGGACAGTGAGAGCCTTTTTTCCTAGGATGGTGATGGCTAGCACGAGGGGAAAAAGCTTCAAATTGAGGAGTGATAGATATAGGACAGATATCAGAGGTAGTTTCTCTACTCAGTAGTAGGGGCGTGGAACGCACTGCTGCAACAGTTGTAGACTTGCCAACTTTAAAGACATTTAAATGGTCATTGGATAGGCATATGGACGAGAATGGAATAGTGTAGGCTAGATGGGCTTCATTCTGGTTTCACAGATCAGCGCAACATCAAGGGCCGAAGGGCCTGTACTGTGCTGTAATAGTTTATGTTCTACTAAGTGCTAGGTAAAATTGCAGGGTTATAATTTACAGTGAACATAATGAGTGTGCATCAATCCTATAAACAAGGTCCAAGGGTTAAAATATATCACACTGCTGTAGTTTTTCCACTTTAACCCACCAACTTTTTGTTTGACAAAAGTAATACACACAAGTAGGAAATTGTTCTGAAGCACAAAAGAAAGAAAGAAAGATACAGCATTCATTTTCCTGGTAACCTGATTCAATCCACGTATTCATTCAAAACTGAGAAATGCAACTTCTCAGGTCCGAGTAACTAAATACTTACTACTGCATGTAGTACTGCCGTGCATACATCTGCTGCCACCAGAGGACATGCTGTGGACTGTACATTGAATATATTGGAAAGTTGCCTGGGATTCCTGGCTGCATAGGAACCTGACCAACTCCATGTCTAAAAGGAAAGAGATACAAGAGTTCAGTGGAGAGAAGAAAGCCGAAACCAGGTTTCATAATTGTTGTGAAGGCTATCTTCTGAAAATATACATGTCAAACTTTTAAGGCCGAGATACTGGAGGAACTTTGCAACTCAGACAGTTTGGTTATAGTGGGAGAAAGTGAGGACTGCAGATGCTGGAGATCAGAGTCGAAATGGCCACAGGGCAGTGTTTGGCTATATTCGTTTTGCTGTCTACTGCACATTATATTCGTTTTGCTGTCTACTGCACATGGCACAAACGTACTTAACATTTTGTCCAAAAAAGCACAAGATGCAAGAGCAGAAGGAGCCCATTCAGCCCATCAGGTCTGCTCTAACATTCAGCGAGTTCATGATCATCCTCAACTACACTTTCCTGCCCTTTCTCCATAACAACCAAAACAACTGTGGATGCTGTAAATCAGCAACACAAACAGAAATGGCTGGAAATGTTCAGCACATCTGGCAGCAACTATGGAGAGAATCAGGAGTTGACATTTCAGGTCGAATGACCCTTCCTCACTTGACCCGAAACATCAACTCTGATTTCTCTCTACAGATACTGCCAGACGCGCTGAGCTTTTCTCCATAACTATCGATTCCCTCACTGTCATAAGTATACTTAACAATCCAACTCTACCACCCTCTGTTGTAAATAACAACATCAATTCACTGCTCACAGAAGAAATTCCTTATTTCTGTTCTTACTTGGTGGTCCCTTACCCTGAAATTATGCCTTCAGTCCTAGGTTCTCACACAAGGAGTAACTTCTTCTCCAAATCCAACCTGTCAAGACCCCCAAGTTTGTTTCACATTTCAACAAGGTTGCTGATCATTCTTTTGAACTTCAACAAGTACAAACTCATCCTATTCAACCAAGGAACTGTTATTCAATAACCAGCAAACACACAGCATGCAGGACCTTATAATAGTTTTTTTAAGAAAAGAGAGAACAGCATTAGATGCTCAGATCCAGCTTTCTGAAACTCAGTTTGGGTGCCACAAGACCCACACAGCTCCAAAGCTAGTCAAAGATTTGAGACCGAAACGGATAGAGGTTGCAAATGCCACAGGAAAAGTTAGGAAAACTGACCTAGACATCAAGGCAGTAATTAACAAACTAGGGCAACAAGGAGTCCAGTCCAAATAGAGGTCACATTGACCTTATCTAAAAACAAGGTGTTTGCGCATTCAATTCTCCTGCTGCTATTACTAGATTCCATATATATTGTCTTTATGTCAGGCACACTGTAAACAGTATCTGCACTTCCACAAGCCATTTAAGATTATTTGAAAGAAATATCCAAAAAAACCTAAGGGGAAGGGCTAAAAATAATATCACCTTGGGTTGGGGTGCAGAGCTCAGCAAGGCTGATCTATTCAGACAGCAGCCATCTTGGATCCCCTGAAAGGAATAGCCAACCCTGTAAACTTGATGATTGATGTTAAGTGTGCCAATATCAAAGGAACGTGAACAACTTGTGAAAAAGTACTTGGAGCATAGAGAAAATGTTTGGAATGAGATAGTGCATTTCACATGTACAGGATGCTTCAAAGCACTTTGAAGCTATAGAAGTGTTTTTTGAAAAATGTAGTTACTATTGTAATAAAAGAAACACCACAGTTAAGTTATAACTATCAAGCTCCCACAAGCAGGAATGTGATAGTGATGAGATCATTTGTTTCAGTGATGATGATTTAAGGATAAAATATTTGCCAATCCACAACAGAGAACTTACAGATTCAGCTTTGAAATGATAAGAGATATTTTACATTCAAATGATAGGCCTCAGTTTAACACATGACTTGAAAGACACCATCTTTAACTGTGCAGCATTTCTTCAGCATTGCACTCAAGAAAGAACTGTGATTTTTATGTTTAAGTCATAAACTTGGACTTGAGCCCAGAAGCTTCTAACTCAGAGATAAGAGTACTACCCTCTGAGCCAAGGCCAATATTAATATCGGAGCTTTTGACACAAGCTGGGCAGGTGGTTAGCATTGGAGCTGTTGAGGAAGAGGACGTGCAAGCGTCCAGAGTGACAGAAACAGAGGTCTTGGGGAAAGGGTTGTCATGATAGGTGAAATGTCTGAATATAGGAGGGTGTGAGATAATTGAGGAGTTCAAGTGAGCATGTTAAATTTGCAGATTATGAGACCAGGGCTATAGGCAGATATGATAATTTTCTCTACAACGTGACGTGCAGGAATTTCAATGGACTGGTTTTTGGAAGGAAATGGACAAGGCTTTCAAGGTTAGAGTGTTGAGACATTCATTATTTTATTTTTATTTTTCTTATTTTTGGTTGGAACGGAGACCTGTGAACTGAAGGTCACTTTTGTTTAAAAAAAAAGCAACAAATTGATATCAGGTTATGGGCCTGATGAGTTAACTGCTGCTTGATTATTGTTTAAAGAGCACTTTAGGTATTTTGACTCCAAGATGCATTATGCTGAAAAGCTGGCAAATGTTTTGATATTAAAAAGGGGTCATTACAAGGCCATTATTATTAGACCCAACTAATAAAGAAAAAGACTGTGGCTGCTAGAAGGTATTTTAGTTGCTATCCAATTTCCCTCTCATTATCAATTTCGTGAACATTCAGACAACAGAAACCCAGTAAGAAGAAATAAATGAATACCCCTCAGAGCCTACTGGAAGATGCTTGCATTGATCAGTCTCTTCAGAAATAAAAGAAGATTCAATCCCACTTTGCTCAACTATTTACAGTGTTAAGAATACATTTCTAATTTTGTTTAAGCGATAAACTTGATGCCTGCTACCAGTTATTCTTAAACTCTGGTTAGGAACCACTGGGCAACTTTAAGGATCATTCAATGTTTTAATTTTATTGTGCTCCAAATACAGGGACTGGGAGGCTTATTTGATTTACTTGCTGTATCAGTGTTGTAACAAGAATCAAAGGCAGGTTCCATTACAAAGAGGGAAGTATTCAGTGTTTTGCAGATTTAGTGGATCTTCAATTATTCTGACTTGGATGTGTACTGGGTCCAAAACCTTGAAATTGCCTCCCTAAACTCCTGGATGGAGTGACATAATTGCAGATCTCTGCACTAGTTCAAAAAGTTCCACCATCAACTTCCTATACTTACCCTTGCATAACGTGTTGGAATCCGTGACTTTGTGCATGGTTTAAAGGAACCTGAGAAAAGTTGCGGTGTCTAATATCAGCTGAATTAGAACCTGTGGATCCAATAATGGTTTCTTGGCTTGGAGACGATGAGGGTGTTGTGGTACTTGAATTTTCAGAACTCTGAGAAGATATCAAAGTCCATTGTAAATGCTTTCATTAAGTAACAAGAAACATCCAGTAATGAACAGATGCAATGAATGGCAGAGCATTAATCTGAAATGATAATTGCTTTCCTCGCCACAGATGTTGCATGAACCAACACAGAGATTAAGTTTTTTTTCAATTCCAATCATACAACCATCCTCATTCACCTTAACATTAACACTGACCACTTTGCACATGGCAACATGTCAGAGATCCATCCTAAAATATCCCTCCAGCTCAAACAAGAAAACCCAATGACCTACAAAAGACTGACAAAATGCTCTAGAAAATCCACAGCTGAAGATATACAATTTCATTTTAAACCTAACCTACTGTTTTGCTCATTTTACACATCAGACAAAATGTGCGCAAGATTAGTTCCATACAAATCATTTAGCTTTTAAAAAGTCAAAATATAAAACTAAATTAAGGAAACACTGCTCTAGAACCCAAGATGAAATTATCAGATAACTGTACTGTTTCAATATAGAAGTTACGTTCAAGGGTTTTTAAATTTGGTGCTTCTTATATTGAATTGCGGCAAATGAATGTGTATTTACTCTTCACACTTACATTTTTCATTAAGCCCATTGGCAGATGCATAAATTCACAAAAACACAATGCTATCATTCTGCTGTATAATCATGGGCTGCCTGTGAATGGATAAAGTTGTCCCCCCAAAAGAAAGTCACTAAACATGCTTAGCTAAAGTCACTGGGTCTAAAACCAAGACATTTTAGCTCAATGTGTGCACAAAATGATAACATAATAAGACCTATTTATTAATGTTTTCAAACATGTTGCAAAAACCTGCCAATAGTTGTATCAGAAATTTTAAGGTGGTAAACCTGCCCTAAAAGCAGTGAAATAAGGAGAAGAAACCAAGTGTAGAAATGGAAAAACATTAAAGTAGTCGTCAGATTTTGTAAACAAATTAGCATCTCTTATTCACTACAGATATAATGCATAAACAGCAATTTTTAAACCAGTTTTTTTTTCTTTTCTAGAAAGTATGGCAACCCACAGCTCCACTGCAAAGGCCAAGAGATTAATCTAGTTCAGGAGAGCTTTAAATCCTGACATGTGAGGATAGCAGCATTGATCAATATCTGGTTTTTAAAATGATGGCTGCAATAGCTTTGAACAGAAAGAAATTTACCATGGTTCCATTGTTGGTTGCCAGAGTTCCATTGCTCTTATAACCAGATTTGGGTGATCCTGGAGGAGTCCTTGAAGAGCAGACTAAGTGAACCATATGATACTCGTCTTGCTGTGTCACAAATGAGAGTGATGGAGAGAATAAACAAAAGAGAAGAAAGCAAAAGTAGTGACTGCTATAACTAAGCTACAGCTCAAGATATACAATTTCATTTTAAACCTAACTTACTGTTTTTGTTCATTGTACATATCAGACAAAATGTTCTAGAAAGATTAGTTCCATACAAATCATTTAGCTTTTAAAAAGTCAAAATATAAAACTAAATTAAGGAAACATTGCTCTGTAAACAATTCATGTAAAAGTAATTAAGAATTTGTGCTTTTCAAACCATACAATGAAAAATAATTGATTTCCATTCATTAGTTTGTAGGGAGGTTAAAAATGTTAAAATATGGTCAGGTCCCAACACCGTGACATCATGATGGTGTAGGAAAATGCGAGACACAACAGAAAACAGAGGTGGAGACAGATTCGGATGCCTTTATACATGAATTACAATATTAACCTTATGCACCTTGTATGGTATGATCTGCTTGTACTGTGTGCAAAACAAAACTTTTCATTGTACCACAAGTGACAGTAAATCAAATCCTCTCGACATGGCTCCGCAAGCCCTGTGAAGTGTGTTAAGGGTTCCTCCAGAAAGCTTGTACTTGCTTAATAAAATTTTGGGTATTCACAGAAGTTGGCGTATTGCGGTTGCATCAGGTGTGTAAGAATCTCAAGAAAAAGAACTTAAGACCACAAGTAAAAACAAAATGACAGTGACCATGTAAGCACAATATTTATTAGCGATCAGCGCACACTGAAGTCACTATGTACTGGCAGGAGTACTGCACATGCATAATGAGAACTTTCAATGGCATCCGCAAACAACTTTGCTTTTTAATGACAATCAATGACAACCTTATGGGACCATTACTAACCTTAAGCCACACAGCCCATCAAGTCTGCACCAGCATTCAATGAGAACGTGCCTCATGTTAATCCTCAAACTTTATTTTCCTGCATTGAGCCTATAACCCTCTATTCCCTGTCTGATTAAAGACCTGTCTAATATAGTCTTGAATATACTGAATGATCCAGTCTCTATGGTCAAGAATTCTACAGATTCAATATCCCTGACAGAAGAAATTCCTCCTTATCTCCATCCAAAGTGGGTAATCACTTACTCTGAGATCATCCCATCTGATCCTCGATTCACCTGCAGGGGAAAACAACTTCTCTGCATCTACCCTTTCATTAAGGTCACTTCTCATTCTTCTACATTCCAAATCTACTCAACCTCTTCGCATAGGAAAATCCCTTCATAGCCAGAATACACCAAGCAGTCTCTGGACTGCTTGTAACCATCAGTCTTTTTTTAAACTGTTCCCAGTATGTTATGCATGGTCTAAGCGGTATCTTGTACATCTTTAGCGTGACCTCCCTATTTTTATATTACATCCCCCTGAAAGTAACATTCCATATGCCTCCCTGCAACTACATTGGGGTTTAGAAGAAAGAGAGGTGAAATGATAGAAACATGCAAGACACTGAAGGCATCTGACATGATTGGTGCTGAGAGAATGTTTCCCCACAGTGGGGAAATCTAGAACTAGGAGATACTGTTATAGCCTAGGGGCCTCCCATTTAAGATGGATACAAAGAATTCCTTCTTTAAGAGGATTGATAGTTTATGAAATTCTATATTCCAGAGAAAAGTGCTGACAAGATCACTGAATATATTGAACAATGAATCAGAGATATTTGATCAACTGAGAGTTTGTGTTATAGGAGGCAGGGAGAAAGTGAGGACTGCAAATACTGGAAATCAGAGTCGAAAAGTATGGCACTGGAAAAGCACAGCAGGTCAGGCAACATCCAAGGAGCAGGGCAGGTGGGAGGTGACGGTGATACATTGGAGTGAGGGTGGAGTGGATAGGTGTGAAGGACGATGGATGGACAGGTAAGAAAGTTCAAGAGGGTGGTGCCGAGTTGGAGTGTTGGTTTTAGGATGAGGTGAGGGATGGGGAGATGAGGAGACTGGTGAAATTGACATTGATGCAGTGTGATTGGAGGACCCCAAAGCAGAATAAAAGAGTTCTTCCTCCAGGCATTGGGTGGCTCGGATTCGGCAGTGGAGATGGCCCAGGACTTGCACGTCCTTGGCAGAGTGGGAGGAGGAATTGAAGTGGTCGGCCACAGGGTGGTGGGATTATTTGGTGTGTATGTCCTAGAGATGTTCCCTGAAACCTTCCACGACAGGCATAAGAGTGAAGTTGAAGTAACAAGCAAGTCAGCTACAGACTCACCAAATAGCTGAGCAGGCTTGAAGGTTGAATAGCTTTCCCTTACTCTTATGGTAGGGTTAAAACTTCCAGTTACATTTGGGGCGGCACAGTGGCTCAGTGGTTAACACTGCGACCTCACAGCACCAGGGACCCAGGTTCAATTCCCATCTTGGGCAACTGTCTGTGTGGAGTTTGCACACTCTCCCAGTGTTTGCGTGGGATTCCTCCGTGTGCTCCAGTTTCCTCCCACAATTCAAAGATGCGCAGGTTAGGTGAATTGGTCATGCTAAATTGCCTGTAGTGTTAGGTGCCTTAGTCAGGGGTGAATGTAGGGGAATGGGTCTGGGTGGGTTGCTCTTCGGAGGGTCGACATGAACTTGTTGGGCCGAAGAGCCTGTTTCCACACTGTAGGAAAGCTAAAAAGAAACCCACACAGAGTCATAGAAATGTACAGCATGGAAACCGACCCTTCGGTACAACTTGTCCATGCTGACCTGATATCCCAGATATCCCAACCCAATCTAGTCTCACTTGCCAGGACCTAGCCCATATCCGTCCAAACCTATTCATTTTCATATACCCATCCAGATGCCTTTTAAAAAAAGTTGCAATTGTACTAGCTTTCACCACTTCCTCTGGTAGCTCATTCCATACACGTACCACTCTCTGTGTGAAAACATTACCCCTTAGGTCTCTTTTATATCTTTCCCCTCTCACCCTAAAACTACGCCCTCTCGTTCTGCACTCCCTGACCCCAGGGGAAAGACTTTGCCTATTTATCCTATCCATGCCCCTCATAATTTTATATACCTCTATAAGGTCACCCCTCAGCCTCCAACGCTCAAATTCTCCTAACCTTGTAAACCTTTTCTGAACCCTTTCAAGTTTCACAACATCTTTCTGATCGGAAGGAGACCAGAATTGCATGCAGTATTCCAACTGAAGCCTAGCCAATGTCCTGTACAGCTGCAACATGACCTCCCAACTCTTGTATTCAATACTCTGACCAATAAAGGAAAACATACCAAATGCCGCCTTCACTATCCTATTTACCGGTGACTCCACTTTCAAGGTGCTATGAACCTGCACTTTAAAGGTCTCTTTGTTCAGTAACACTCCCTAGGACTTCACCATTTTTGAAGAAGTAACATTACCAACTGAATAATATTATGTAAAAAGTTTGACAGGAAGCTGGCACAAACATTTGTCAAAGAGTAAGCTCCAGACTTCCTTCTCCCACATCCTCTCAAGAAAAGGGCAGGCTAAAATGTTTGGGGAACATATGCACACAATCCTGGTTTGCATTCAATATTCCCTGCATAGCACCACCTCACAAGTACTACCAATCTAAGAATTACAGTAGGGGAAGATTATTACCATGTTCCCAGAAGAATTAGTGATGGGTAGAGTCATAGAGTCATAGAGATGTACAGCATGGAAACAGACCCTTCGGTCCAACACTTCCATGCCGATCAGATATCCCAACCCAATCTAGTTCCACCTGCCAGCACCCGGCCCATATC
>NC_057713.1:101396391-101406014 GCF_004010195.1 Chiloscyllium plagiosum | reverse complement strand
CATTTTTGCTCCTTCACAATCTACAGACCCAGAAAATAACACCGTCTTATTCCTCGACAAAACACTGCCCCAGGTTAAATTAATAGCTATGGCTTATATTTTAAGTTTAATCAAGAGACTTCTCTAAAAACATATAGTCAAGAAAGAATCCACTGTAGCCACTACTGCAGCCTCTCTCTTGGACAGACTTAAAACAATTAACTTATCTGATTCTGTGTTGTGAACTTCACCCAACAGTTCCTCCAAGATTAGTTGTGAATTTCACTGTTCGTTAATTTTCCCAGATGCGCTCCGATGTCCAGCGATACATGAATTCAAACAGCAAAGGCAGTAACTGTGCAGGTTTTCTCTCTCTCCTGCACTGTCCTCACCATGTGCTTCCTTTGTCTGTTCTTCTCCCTTTTAAACTGCTGTTGTTTTGACTTTTTTTTTCCAAAGTTCCAAAACAATGCAACAGCATATAAAACAGTAATTGATGCTCCTGGAATTCGAGGAAATCACCTCCAACACCTAAAATACCTCAAAAAAAAAAAGGAGCAGCTCTTACAGCCAGAAATTTTTCCTGTCCTCCATCTTGGATTACCCAGAATTCTCTATATCCGAATAGTCAATCAATTTGGCCCAACTATGGCAGGTTTCTTCATTATTCTCATCATGGTCTGGTCCAATCTTTCTGATTTGCCTGATTTGAAAGTTAACTTTGTGGTTCTCTCCAATTCTATTGTATTCACAGATATACCAAAGCTAAATTCAGTACTCACTACCACACTAACGCTGAAATTACTCAGTGGCACTTGAGACAAAAATTGCTGCTTGAAAGTTAACTTTGTGGTTCTCTCCAATTCTATTGTATTCACAGATATACCAAAGCTAAATTCAGTACTCACTACCACACTAACGCTGAAATTACTCAGTGGCACTTGAGACAAAAATTGCTGCAAGACATCACTGTGCATGAGTTAACACAAACAGTAACTAATTTAGAGTAAACTAGAACACAAAAACAAAAGAAAGGAATTCAAACATACTACAGGTATTAGACTTATTATGAATACTACCCAGAAAAATCTCCAAACTTCAAATGAAGTTTCAAAGACACAACAATGATTTCTACAGACCATTGACTCTCAAACATTTTTGTTGATAGACACCGCATCCCACCGAACCCATTTTTGCACATCATCATAAAAAAAAACTTCGCATCAGAATCAAATGCGAAAACTGGCACTGCTGCCAATGAGACGATGGATTGGTTCCGAGCTGAGCTCAGGCTCCATGTTCAGTTTTTCCATCCCTCTGTTTTTCTGTTGAAAATTTGGGTTTTTAATGCTGTTATGAATGGCAGGAAGCGCTTCATCAATGAAGTCAGGTCTAAAACAATGCATGGAGTTAAACATGTGTCAAACCTTTCGTAGCGACGACCAGTCCAAATGACTGGTCTTTTGCATCAGCCTGCAGTCCATCTGGTCCATGACCACGTTTGAGGACCAATATCAGAACAGAGTGAAGGAAATTCACAAGTAAAAGTGGTATTGACAAATCTTATTTTACATTGCATTTTGATGGCAAAAATCTGAGTACTAATTTAAAACAATTAAAAGACCTGTGTTACTTTAACACAGGTAAGTAAGCCAGACTTTAAATAACCTTGACACTAAAGTACATGCCAATGTTCTCTTCTGACTCGGGCACCTACAGCTCCAGTTGAGTTATACAACAAAGACAAGGATCGTATTTGATTAATTTGGAATATGACAGACTAAGTCAGGAGGTAAAACAGGAAGATAAATGATGAGTTTAAGCTTCATCACACTTGTCACAAGTGCCCAACTGAAAGTTTCCTGAAGTTCAAATTCCCCACAGAAGAGACCTTGAGACAGATTTAATTGAATCTTAAGTGTCAGAAATTCATAGTACAGAGGACATCATGCAGCCCATAATGAATTATCCACCCTAAGCTCACGTATCAGTTTCTAGTCTTGTAACCTGCAACACTTCAAATGATTACCCAAGTACATTTTAAATGTAAGGTTTCACCCTCCATGACTCTTGCAGTTAAGGAATTCCGGATTGCCACTCCCCTCCAAACAGGAAAAACAATTAAACTCTCTAATTGTTCTATAAGTACTTTAGTAATTAATATTAATTAATAATAAATATTGATTGTATGCGCAAAGGAAAGACAAATTTTCTTGCAAATAAATAGTGAATAGGCCCTAAGAATATGGAAACAATCAATCAGTCAGGTGCTCTACGATGATTTGGTGCACTTGGAAAATGTAAACTCTTAAGCATCTTAAATATAGGAAGAAGAGACTCCTAACCAACGTCAATTCAAAAAGGGCCAAAAATTTGAGTACATCCTCAAGGACAGAACCTATGATATTAGCTTTGAGTAAGATTTGCAAGCCTCTGATAGTACTTTCATTGCCAATACAGGCATGGTCTGTTAAGGGAGCGGATATGTTCAAATCATTTTAACAAGCTGTCAACCTTTAAGATTGCAACAAGATGGAGTAAGTTTTACTTTACAGCCTGCTCTGTTAGACCCTTCATCTTCAGTTATTGACGTTTGTCAGAGTGTTCAAAATTACACTCAGTTTCTCTGGGAACTGAGTTACATTGCCCAGCAACAATCCCTCTTGCTGTGATTTTAAAAAAAATTGTCTGCTAAAATACACAAGCCCAAATCATTCCAACTCACCCTGACTAGATCCCAGAAAATATATTCCATTCCCCAACTCACTGACAGAACTTGACAACATCCTCATCCATGCATATTACTACCCAATTATGATCAGTCACCACCATACTTAGACCTGTGAATACCATATGACAAGCATGTTAATGATTTTAATACGGAAGTTCAATTTAAAACAACTTGGAGCCAAGAGGAGTATCGGTGCTGGAGCACATTTGAAAGAGCACAGAAAACAAGACATATCTAAATTTCAATCCCACTGCAATTTATTTTAATTCATGCAACAGTAACCAAACAAGATTAAAAGGAATTTTAAATTACCTTTCTAAAAATGTCCTTGAGCTGCAAGTGGTCAGGGAGAAGTTTGCCAGAATACACAAGTCTCTGATCCTTGGTGGACTGTGGAAGAAACAATAAAAAAGTTAAGTTCTTTGCAGGCTTCACAAAATAAAAACAAAGAATTTGCATAACCAACAAGTATCAGTTAGGATATCAAGAAAACACCCCTTTCCTCATTGAATAATGGAAGGAGATCCTCATCTGAACAGACAGGCAAAGCTAGTTAAATGTCTCAGGAGAAAGTGAGGACTGCAGATGCTGGAGATCAGAGCTGGTCAGGCAGCATCCAAGGTGCAGGAGAATCGACGTTTCGGGCATAAGCCCTTCTTCAGGAATCTGTTAAATGTCTCACTCAAACATCACCTTTGAACTGGCCATCTTGTGGTGCAGTGGTCCTGTCCTTACCTCTGAAGTGAGACACTTGGGTTCAAGTCCCAGCTGCTTCAGAAGCATATAAACAACATCTCTGAACAGGTGGATTAGAAAAAAAAAGGTTAATTTTTTTAAAAAATCACCTCCGATTACAACAGTGATACATAAATTTTTAATGGGAATACACACACGGTGGTCATCATTTAAGCAATTTACAATTGGTCAGTTATGGTGAATGAGGGGGATTTGGTGAACAAGGGAAATATAAACAGAGTATCTTTAAAAGAGAATTTCCCATTATACACCAATTTCTGATCAATGATAATTTCAAAAAAGATTAAATATTTTGCTTACATCCTTCTGGACTTCACCTGCAGCTTTGTCTCGCAAAGCCTTTGCATGTCTTGAGATCTAGGCCTGGGAGTTAGTATACCCAATGCCTGTATGATCACCTGACACCAGGAATAATGCTGCCTAAAAGAACCAAACACACATGTGCAAAATCAATGACTTTTAATATCTGCATCGATTTCCTTGAGCAGAACAAGAAGTTTGCAAGGCTCAGCACAAGCTGGAAGAACATTTTCAATTTGGGGCCCCTGCAGCCTTAAGGATTCAACACTGAGTTTAATAATTTTAGAGCTTGAATACCACCTTCCATGTCTTTTACCCAGACAAACCATGCTTTCAGCACTGCACTCATTTTCACTTATTTGATGGACCCACCATCAGCTTTTTGTTCTTTCTGGCATTTTATTAAGCATCCCTTTGTCATTCTCTCTCTCTTTCTCTCTGGGCTCCAGCTCTCCCTATCTTTAAAGAGGCGCAAACCTTGTATAGAAATAAAAGACAGTATCTGTCTACCCCTGTCTTTAACTTATTTCGCATATTTTCCTTGCTACTATCAGTTCTGAAGAAGGTCACTGGACTCAAATCGTTAATTTCATTTTCTCTTCACACTTGCTGAGTTTCTCCTCGCAATCTGTTTTCGTTAATAATTTTCAGTTCTTCAGCTGGAAGAAAGAATAACCTTCTACCTTAACAGATGGAGGGTCAAGAGTTAATTTGGAAGTAAAACAATGCTCTCAATGCCAACAAAGTATCTCCTTTCAATCTCCCTTCAGTTCTAGTAAAAGGAGAAGTCCCAGCTCTTAGAGAACAAAACCTTGAAGGAAATTTGAAGTATCATATATGGAATAATATTACACTGAAGATGAGGATTTGCACAAAAAGCATTGACACATCACCTGTTCTATTATTTTTTCTATCCTCTACACCAGCCTTTCCAAAAGTAGATTTATTCTTTTAGCCCTGTGATTTGTGCACTGCATCCTGCCAACAAAAGTGATAAACAATCATAAGCAAACAATATAGTGCAATGCTGAGATGGAGTTCTGCACTTAGTTCTTTTGTAAATATTAAACTTAATTTGTTCTCTCAAATGCATCTCACAGTACTATTTTGAACATGATCAAAGATGTTCTTGGTGTCCTGACTCCCAATATTTGTCCTGTAGCTCAATAAAACAAAACATAGTTGCATGTTCACTCAATTTGATACCTTCAGGATTTTAATACAATTTCTGCGTCCTTGTACCTAGAATAGTGTGAACCCAAATAATTGGGTTTACTTCGACCTTTCCCATACTAACCTAAATTGCTACATGCAGCTTCGACAAGAATGTTTCTAAACCCTCAAGTAAAAGCAAATTACTGCAAATGCTGGTGAGTCAATGTGTTCTTAATTTCACTGTTTAACACAGATCAGAAGCTGCCTTTCAATTCTAAGGATTTAATTGGTGTCAGGTTTCACATAAGAAACAGACAAGAACACATTAGCTTCCTTTACACCTTCCCTCAAAACCTAGCTAAAAAGGGCTATCTAAATACTAAATCAATCCTAGAGTGATGTGCTCCTCTTATCGATCTGAGTGAGAATTTCCATGTTGCTGATGATTATGTCTGCAGGAAATGCGTTTGGTTACAAATCCTATCAGATTGCATGGATCAGTTGGAGCACCAGTTACAGGAAATGAGCAATTTACAGGAGCTAGGGGGTGTGATGCATAGCTAATACAGGAAGGGAGAAAAACCGCAGATCCAGTCAGGTAGATGGGTTACCTCCAGGAAAGGGAGGAGAGGGAGGCAGGTACTACAGGAGTCTCCTTGTGGCTATCCCCATCTCAAACAAGTATGCTGTTTTGGAAAATGTAGGGGGTAATGGACTTTCAGGGGAATGTAGCACGAACGGCCAAGTTTCTGATACCAAGACTGGCTCTAATTTAATGAGGGGTATATCAGGTTCCAAGCGATCGATTGTGATAGGGGACTCTAGTCAGAGGCACAGACAGATATTTCGGCAGCTGACAGTGAGAAATCAGAATGATGTGTTGCCTCCCTGCCGCCAGGATCAAGGATATCTCGGAGTAGAGTGCAGAATATTCTCAAAAGGAGAGTGTGACCAGCAGGAGGTTGTTGCTGTAAATATGTTCCTTACTTTAAAAACAGAAGGCTGGCTGTGACTCTGGATGGATTCAGCACTCAAAACCCTGTGGTGACTCTGTAAACCAAGCAGGCGGGGCGGTGACGTGGCGTCCCGTTTCGCACCCCGGAAGAGATCGGGCGATCACGTGATGTTCCGTTTCGCGCCTCGGAAGTGGGTTGAGGAGGTCACGTGATGCTCCATTTCGCGGGCAAAAGGAGGTCACGTGGGGTCGGACAGCTAGGAATGCGAGGAGGTGGGGAATGGAGTCAGACCAACACCCAATCAGAAGATAATTCTACCTCAGTGTTTATATGACGTTTTTTATTGTATAAAAGACTGGGGCATAAAACGAGGTCTTATTTTTTGAACTGACACACTTTGTAGTTTGTCAGAGACAAAGAGGTTTAGACCCAGAGCTCTGAATGCTTTGTCCACTTACTGTGTAAAATAAATTAAGAGTGTGAGACCGAATATCGTCTTCTATTGCTTCATTTAAAAGAACACGCAAGATTTGGCTCACACATAAAATAAAGTAAATTTAAATTGGCAGATTGAGCCAAAGTCCAACATTGCACACATTGGAACTAATGACAAAGGAAGGAAAAATGATGAGATTCTGAAGGAAGAATGTAGAAAGTTAGGCAGGAATTTAAGAAGGAGATCAACAGGTAATATCGGGATTACTCCTGATGCTATGAACTAGTGAGAGTAGGAATAGAAAGACAGAGCAAATGAATGCATGGATGAGGAACAGGCACAATGGAGAAGGGTTCATATTTTTGGATCATTAGAATCTGTTCTGGGGTAGAAGTGATCTGTGCAAGAAGGGCGGCTTGCATCTGAATTGTAAGGGGGGGCTAATATACTGGCAGGGAGGTTTGCTAGAGCTGCTCTTGAGGAATTGCACTAGTTAAGGTGTAGGGGTGGGACCCAGGGAGATAGTGAAGAAAGAGATCAGTCTGAGACTGGTACTGTGGGAGGTTAGAAATGTAGTTTCTGCAGGTGGGGGGGTGGGGTGTTGCAGGAGTGGGACATTATACAAACGGTCACAGAATTCTTGTAGCATGTAGTATACTTAAGGCTAAGACTTTAATGAAGATAGAGGGTCTTTTAAAGAAAATAGTTTTAAGCTAAGAAATAACTATGAAGGGTTGTAGCTGACCACAAAAGCAGCAGCAGGGGCATTTCACAATAAAGCTTATAGTATGATAAGAGAAACGGGATAAGAGAACAAGCTGTAACAAATAAGGAACAAAGAATGCAGACATACAAGGACAACAAGATGGCCAGATAAGAAAATAACTAGAGAAAAAAAACAAGTGAGGTAACCGGCTTATGATAGGATGAGATTAGACCAATGAGAAAAGGGAGACGTGATTCAGCAACTTGCAAACTGAACAAAGAAAGTTTACATGCTTTGTTACGTGCACATTTTTGCTCGATTGCAGAGGCGTCCGGTACTTGCAAGGTCGTAATAAATTGTTCTTGTTTCCAAGGCTTTGTCTCAGGCTGATTTGAGAGTGACTTCTGTTTCTCACAACTGGGGCTCGTCCGGGATCCAAAACTCCGACTGCTCGACACTGTTGGGACGACGGAGGAGGTGCACCTCGCCGATTTCGGTGATCTCCGACTCCCTTGCTTGTCGTTCATGGTTTGGGCGAGTACGATCCGGACTGGGAGACCCTAGAAACAAGGCGGGCAGATGCGGCGGGTTCGTTTGGGCAACTCTTGTGCACAAGACCCGGGTAGGGAAAGGTCTTAAAAGGATATATCCGGGCGACCGGGGGGCAGTGGTATTTGCTGCAGGAATTGCCGTGGGACGGGGCGCACCAAAACGACCAGGTAACTGTGCACAGACCAAGGTAAGAAAAGAGACCTTTAGGTCGGGACTAACGGAAAGTATGGGGAATTGGCGATATATAAAATAAAGCATATGTCAATGGAAAACAGACAGAAGGGCTACTGAGGGTGCACTTCGTAACGAACTTATGGCCAGATGTCCAGAAGAATATTCGAAAGCTAGAGGAGTAGTTGCGGGAAGCTCAAAGTGTCTGTGAGATCCGGTGAGTGAGTGAGTGTGAGTGAGTGAGAGTGAGAGTGTGAGAGAGAGTGTGAGAGTGTGAGAGAGCTGTACAGCTAGTAGAAAGTTTAACCCTTTGTGATTTGGTTTGAATGCACATTTGTTTGTTGGTGATTGAATGTTTGTGCTTTGTTCCCTGGAGCTTGAGATCCAGGACTGTTTTGAATCTGATTTCTACTATGGAAATTTTAACATGATTTCTTTTAAGGTTAAGGATTTTACAGATTATGAAATAAAATGTTAACTCCTGTTCTTTTTACAGGTCATGACTGCCTTACTATCAGTTTCTAACTAATCTCTTTTATCCTTACATAAAAGTAATTTATGGAGAACAGTTGAAGTCTCAAAAAAAGCATATAATTGGCCAAATTAATTAAATTTGCAATAATGGGAGGCAAGGGGAGTTGCCTGTGTAACAACTGATCTGCAAGTAACGTTAAAGGGGGATATATCCCGCCTGACAGTTCTTTGGGGAGAATGTTGGGTAATTGGGTATACAACTCCCGGACGCAGGAGAAAGATAAGGCTACAATGATAAACTATTGTTGTTTCGTTTCGACTAAGAAAGTATTAAGGGGTCTGGTTTTTTTTTGGCCCAAATATGGGTCCGATGAGGATTGGCTATGTCAAGATCTTAATATATATGTCAATCGAAAAGAACTGTACAGATTATGCGGCTTGCTGGATAGAGAGCGCGGGAGTAAAATTATGTCCCATGAATACGGAGGAATTAGGGAAAGAACAGAAAAAGAATGAACAAGGGAAGCCACAATGGGATCCCTTAACCTGTATGCCGCCCCCATATACTACTCCCCGGAATGAGCCAACAGCTCCCGAAGTAGAACCGAGTCCAGACGCAGAAAGGGGAATGGACTCTGAGCTAAAAGATGCAGAACCTAGGGGGGGGGGGGGCCCAGAGTCACTCGAGCCACCACACGTAAAGGAGGGGCAGAAATAATGGAAAATATAAAATTATGTCCCTAAAGAGAGGTTCCGATTGGACTAGCCGAACAATTAGATCAATTCCTAGGGCCTAATTTATATACCTGGGGAGAACTGATAGCAATTTTAGGAACGTTATTTTCAGTGGAAGAATGAGGTATGATTAGGAGAGCAGCTTTACAGGAATGGGAAAAGA
Organism: Chiloscyllium plagiosum; assembly: GCF_004010195.1. Taxonomy (NCBI): domain Eukaryota; kingdom Metazoa; phylum Chordata; class Chondrichthyes; order Orectolobiformes; family Hemiscylliidae; genus Chiloscyllium; species Chiloscyllium plagiosum. The sequence goes on along the minus strand of NC_057713.1, from coordinate 101,396,900 downwards.
AGCACCCAGTTGGGGAAGATGGAGCCCCAGCAGAACAGAAATTCCCAAATGTTGACCTTCATTGGGAAAGTAATGACAGAGAAAATAGGGAGCCAATCTGAGAAATGGTAATATTAGGAATTAAAGAGACGGCACCTAGATCATAAAACTTTGTTAAGGCCTTTGAAGTACAACAAGAGAAGGATGAAACCCCTTCTGCATTTCTTAAAGGGCTCAAGGAAGCCACAAGGAAGTATTCGGAAATGGATCCCGATAATCCGGTAGCACAGGGACTCTTAAAGGTCCAGTTTGTAACTAAATCATGGCCGGACATACAAAAGAAATTACAAAAATTAGATGGATGGAGTGAAAGACAGATGGAAGAACTGTTACGTGAGGCACAGAAAGTGTATGTGAAAAGGGAAGACGAGAAGCAGAAACAGAAAGCCAAAATGATGGTGGCGGCAGTAGAAGAAATAACAAAAAGGAGAATGGGATCAAGGGATAACAGGAAGGGTAGGGGAGGATAC
>NC_057713.1:101379602-101396217 GCF_004010195.1 Chiloscyllium plagiosum | reverse complement strand
TAAAGAACTATATTGTGGTGCTCGGCTCTTCTTTGTCTGTCCTTAGGAAGAAGGGTCTGTTGACCCAGACACCTCCACTTGAGTTCGCCGTACATCGAATACAACCGGGTGACTGGGTCCTGATAAAGACCTGGAAAGATACCAAACTGCACCCAAGCTGGGAGGGACTGTTCCTAACCCTCCTGACTGCTGAAACAGCCGTCCAAACTACTGAAAAAGGGTGGAGTCATCACACTCGTGTTAAGGGCCCGGTGGACGCTCCTTCCCCTCCGGCAGAGTGGCAAGCTCATCCTACAGACAACCCTCTGAAAATCAAGCTGAGTAAAAAGAATGGACTGAGATAAGAGACTATTAAGTATTGGTTAAAAAAACTGTATCCCAAAACAATTGTAAGTGTTGCATGGACTCACTCATCCCTGGGATTTAAAGGGTTAGGGAATAGACAGATAGGGTTGAGCGCTGAAATGAATGGTCAGCTTTATGTTGTCACAATAATATTGGCGCTAGCTGCCAAGGGGGGAGTGGGAAAAATCATTTTACTACTTTATGTCAGAATTATGCTAAACTAAAGGGGCATACCGACTGTTGGGTATGTGTGGAGATCCCACACCATGGGGAATCCGGAATTCCTCTCGCAGTAATACCACTTACCAAAGAAGAAATGTATGATGTACAACAATTTGACTTGGGCTCAAATGATACCCTTTTCAAATCTCCAAGTTGTAATTATAACTTTGCGGGGTGGTTCCCTCGACCAGCCCTGAAAACTCTGGGTGCTATCGATGGCCTTAGAGTTTCCCCACCGAAAGGAGCAGTAAATATCACTTGTTTCTGTAATCAGAATGATACCGCACCCTTCTGATTAGGAAAATCGTCTTGTGTCTACACCAGCCAAGCCACTGCGACGACCATTCCCCAAATATTAAGCGGAACATATTGGGTATGCGGCCTGAAGGCCTATCCATTTATTCCCGGGGAAAAATACATTCGCGTGACCAAATGTATAGGAATGCATGCATGTTATGAGGTTGATCAAACACTGCCTCAAAGCCAGAAAGGCTGGAGTGGCTGCTGCTACCTCGCCTATATAATTCCCCACTTGAGGCTGTTAAAGAGAGCCCCAAAAATACCTCGGAATAAACAGGGAGGAAGGCGAGTAACCGGAAAGTAACCGAAGGAGATTGTATCCTCTGGACTTTGATATCTATGTATGGGACTGCTCGAGCAGGAGCAGAAATACAAAAGTTAGCGGCTTCCCTGGAAGAGTTGGCCAACAATACTGCTGATGCGTTGGTCGAAACCCAATCCCAAGTAGCAGCCATAATGACCGAAATGATTGCCACGAGGCTAACAACCCTTCAGAACAGGATGGCTCTGGATGATATTCTAGAAGAGAAGGGTGGTACCTGTGCACTAATTGGAGAGGAATGTTCTACGTACATACCCGAGGTCTCCTCTAACATTACTGATATCTCCAAACACGTGCAAGACAAAATCGCCAAGATAAGGGAGGCCGGTAATCGGTACCGGAATGAAAAAGGATGGGAATGAGGGAATTGGGGATTGACTGGTTGGGGAAGGTGGTTAGTCAATCTAGCTATCTATGGATTATTGATATTAGTGGGTCTGGTGGTAGGGTTCAATGTGCTAAAATGGGTAATGAGCCAAGTGATGACATCCCTTGGGGAAGGAACCCAAATAAATCATCAGATGCTTTTACAATCAGCAGGTGACATGCAACAAAGAGAAAGTCAAAGAATACTTCTAGAGTTCGAGGGACGAACAACACAAATGTAAAACGTAAGATTGTGAACCTCATCGCCAAAAGGCGTAAGAGGGCAGAAGAATTCTTGCAGCATGTAGCATACTTAAGGCTAAGACTTTAATGAATATAGAGGGAAGCTAGGAAATAACTATGAAGGGTTGTAGCTGACCACAAAAGAAACAACAGGGGCATTTCACAATAAAGCTTATAGTATGATAAGAGAAACTGGATAAAAGAACAAGCTGTAACAAATAAGGAACAAAGAATGCAGACATACAAGGACAGCAGGATGGCCAGATAAGAAAATAAGTAGAGGAAAAAAAGAAGTGAGGTAACCGGCTTATGATAGGATGAGATTAGACCAATGAGAAAAGGGAGGCGTGATTCAGCAACTTGCAAACTGAACAAAGAAAGTTTACATGTCTTATTACGCGCGCATTTTTGCTTGATTGCAGAGGCGTCCGGTACTTGCAAGGCCATAATAAATTGTTCTTGTTTCCAAGGCTTTGTCTCAGGCTGATTTGTGAGTGAGTTCTGTTTCTCACAGTACAATTGGGAAAAGGAGCAGTCAAACAGTCAGGGCAGGCAGGAACAAAGCAGAGAATGGAGGTTGGACTGATAAATCAAACTGCATTTATTTCAATGCAAGAGGCCGAACAGGGAAGGAGGTGAACTCAGGGCATGGTTAGAAACATGGAACTGGGATATCTTGGAATTACTATAGGACTGGCAGCTTCATTTTCCAGGATACAAATGTTATTGGAAGGACAGAAAGGTGGGGCAAAAGAGGAGTGGGGTGTAATAATTCTGATAAGGGATAACATTACGACTATACCGGAGGAGAATGTTCCTGGGAATTCGTCCAGGGAAGTTATTTGGGTGGAAGGCATGATCATCTTATTGGGATTGTACTATGGACCCCCTGTAGCAAGCAGGAAATTGAGAAAGAAATTTATGAGATTATCTGTAAGAATAATAGGATGGTAATGGTAGGGGATTTCCAAGCATAGACTGGGACTGCCATCATATTAAGGGTTTAGATGGAGAGGAATTTGTTAAGTGTGTAAGAGAAAATTTTCTGAGTCAGTATATGGATGTACCTACTAGAGAAAGTACAAAGCTTGACTTACTCTTGGGAAATAAGGCAGGGTGTCACTGGGAGAGCACTTTGGGGCTAGCGACCATAATTCTATTAGTTTTAAAATAGTGATGAAAAAGAATAGACTAAACGTGAAAGTCAAAAGTTCTAAATTGAAAGGCCAATTTTGACGGTGTTAAGCAAGAACTTCCAAAACTTGATTGGGCGGCAGATGTTTGCAGGAAAAGGGATGGCTGGAAAACATGAAGTCTTCAAAAATGAGATAACGAGAGTCCAAAGACAATATGTTCCTGTCAGGGTGAAAAGCAAGGCTGGTAGGTGTCAGGAATGCTGGATGAGTAGAGAAATTAAGTTAAAAATCACACCAGGTTATAGCCCAACAGGTGTATTTGGAAGCACTAGCTTTCGGAGTGCTGCTCCTTCATCAGGTGATTGTGTTGCTTTCAGATACATGGACTATAACCTGGCGTTGCATGATTTTTAACTTTGTACACCCCAGACCAACACCAGTGTCTCCAAATCATGACTACCATAGAGAAACTGAGGCTTTGGTTAAAACAAAACTCCGGTATAAACAGGACAGATCAAGTGAATTCTCAAAACAGTATAAACACAATAGGAGTATACTTGAGAAGGAAATCTGGGGGCAAAAAGGGGACATGAGATAGCTTTGGCAAATAGGGTTAAGGAGAATCCAAATGGATTTTATAAATACATGAGAGGCAAAAGGGTAACTCGGGAAAGCACAAGATCCCTTAAGATTAGCAATGCAGCCTATGTGTGGAATCACAGGAGATTGGGTAGATACTAAATGAGTATTTTACATCAGTGTTTACTGTGGAGAAGGACATACAAGATACAGAATATGGGGAAATAGATGGTGACATCTTGAAGAATGTCCATGTTACAGAGGAGGTAGTGGCGTGGATGCCTTAAAATGCATAAAAGTGAATAAATCCCCACAACCTGATCAGGTGTACCCTAGAGCTCTGTGGAAAGCTAAGGAAATGATTGCTGGGCCCCTTGCAGGGATATTTCAATCAATGGTTACAGGTGAGGTGCTGGAAGACTGGAAGTTGGCTAAATGTAGTGCCACTATTTAAGAAAGTTAGTAAGGACAAGCCAGGGAACTATAGATTGGTGAGCATGATATCAGTGGTGCGCAATTTGTTGGAGGGAATCCTGATGGACAGGTGTTTGGACAGGTAAGGACTGATTAGGGATAGTCAACATGGCTTTGTTTGTGGAAAGTCATGCTTCACTAACTTGAGTTGTTTGAAGAAGTAAAGAGGATTGATGAGAGCAGAGCAGTGGACATGATTTATATGGATTAGTAAGGCGTTTGACAGGGTTCCTCATGGTAGGCTGGCTTATACCCGAAATGTCAATCCTCCTGCTCCTGACCTGCTGTGCTTTTCCAGCGCCACACTTTTTGACTTTCATTTCCAGTATCTACAATCCTTACTTTCTCCTGGTTAGCAAGGTTAGATCACACTGAAGAGACAAAAAAACCCCCTGCAGATCCAAGTAGACAGGCGTGAGGAGAACTCGCCATTTGGATACAGAACTGGCTCGAAGGTAGAAGACAGAGGGTGGGTGTGGAGGCTTGCTTTTCAGACTTGAGGCCAATGATCAGTGGTGTGCCATAAGCATTGGTGCTGGGTCCACTACTTTTTATTATTTATATAAATGATTTGGATGTGAGCATAGGAGGCAAAGTTCACAAATTTGCAGATGCAACTAAAATCGGAGGTGTAGTGGATAGCCAAGAAGGTTACCTCAGATGGACCAATGGGTTGAGAGGTGGCAGATGGGGTTTAATTTAGGTAAATGTGAGGTGCTGCATTTTGGAAATGAAAATCAGAGCAGGATTTATACACGTAATAGTAAGGTGCTGGGAAGTGTTGCTGAACAAAGATCTTGGAGTACAGGTTCACAGTTCCTTGGAAGTGGAGTCTCAGGTAGATAAGATAGTGAAGGTGGTGTTCAGTATGTTTTCCTTTATTGGTCAGAGAATTGAGTATACGAGTTGGGAGGTCATGTTCCAGCTATACAGGACGTTGGTTAGGCTATTTTTGGAATATTGTGTGCAATTCTGGTCTCCCTCTAATAGAGAAGATGCTGTGGAAACGGTTCAGAAAAGATTTACAAGGATATTGCCAGGGTTGGGGGAAGTTTGATCTATCAGGAGAGGCTGAATTGGCTGAGGCAGTTTTCCCTGCAGTGTTGGAGGCTGAGGGGTGACCTTGTAGAGGTTTATAAAATCATGAGGGGCATGGATAGGGGTAAATAGACAAGGTCGTTTCCCTGGTGTGGAGGAGTCCAGAATAAGACGGCACAGGTTTAGGGTGAGAGGGGAATAATATAAAAGGGAGCTAAGGGGCAACTTCTTCACACAAAGGGTAATGCATGTATGAAATGAGCTTCCAGAGGAAGTGGAGGCGGCTGGTACAATTGTAACATTTAAAAGGCATCTGGCTGGGTATATGAATAGGGAGGGAGGGTTTACAGTGATATGGGCCAAGTGCTAGCAAATGGGACTCGATTAAATTTAGGATATCTGGTCAGCATGGACAAGTTGGACTGAAGGATCTGTTTCCATGCTGTGCATCTCTTCGAGGAGAAAGTGAGGAATGCAGATGCTGGAGTGATGAAGGGTTTATGTCCGAAATGTCGATTCTCCAGCTCCTTGGATGCTGCCTGACCTGCTGTGCTTTTCCAGCGCCACAGTCTCAACCCCGTACATCTCTATGACTCTATTTCCCTCTGACATCTCAAAGTTATGTGCACTTAATTTATTTTGATTACAATAGATCAGAGAGCTTCTTTCTGGGCAGAGGAGATGACATGGGGTGTGCATTCTGGGCAGAGGAGATGACCTGGGCAAAAGACCACTCCCTCCATGACTCCCTCGTCAGGTCCGCACCCCCCACCAACCCAACTTCAACTCCCGACACCTTCCCCTGCAACCGCAAGAAATGCAAAACTTGCGCCCACACCTCCCCCCTTACTTCCGTCCAAGGCCCCAAAGGATCCTTCCATATCCGCCACAAATTCACCTGCACCTCCACACACATCATCTATTGCATCCGCTGCACCTGATGTGGCCTCCTCTATATTGGGGAGACAGGCCGCCTACTTGCGGAACGTTTCAGAGAACACCTCTGGGACACCCGGGCCAACCAACCCAACCACCCCGTAGCCCAACACTTTAACCCCCCCACCTTCGAACTCAGCACCATCTTCCTAACCTGCAATCTTCTTCTTGACCTCTCCGCCCCCACCCACTCCGGCCTATCACCCTCACCTTAACCTCCTTCCACCTATCGCATTTCTAACACCCCTCCCCCAAGTCCCTCCTCCCTACCTTTTATCTTAGCCTGCTTGGCACACTTTGCTCATTCCTGAAGAAGGGCTCATGCCCGAAACGTCGATTCTCCTGCTCCTTGGATGCTGCCTGATCTGCTGCGCTTTTCCAGCAACACATTTTCAGCTACAATAGATCTGATCAAATTGAGCAAGTTGATGTTCACGAGCGGGAATGCAAAGTTATAGGGGCACTCAAAGTAGCTACTGGACCTCGTCTAATAGAGCATCACACACCAAGACTTTCAACGATACCTCCCCTCTGAGTATTGACTGACAATAGTCTCTAATAACACCACCTTCTGAGAAGATAGGCTACAGAAAGACAAGGAGAGGAAAAAACAAATCTACCAATAACAGCAAAGTTGTAATTTAATTACAATGCTAAACATATCAGTCTGTTGTCATACATGTGTATTATTTAGCAAGAACTTTACTTCAGACTCATTTCATTGCAGATTTGCAAACAGCTTTAATGATGTTGCCAATTACACACATATGCATTCTAAAGGAAGCAATTGTGCTGTGGGGGCTAGATTCACCTTCCAAGTTATTCTAAACACTAGTAAAGTAGGACAAGGTCAAATCTCAAAAACTGAAACCACTTTTATAAACCATTCTACTTCAAACCAGTTAGTTGCAAGGTATTACATATGGGCTGGAAGTGAAGTGTGCATTAAAGTTTTATACAAAACGATTGAAAAAAATTATCACAGCATTTTCAATTGATTAGCTTGAGTGCAAGACCAACTGCTCTTTGAAGTTATATTTTTTAAATATTATATTCACATTGTGCTCTTACCCCTCCACAACTCAAAGACAAGCTTTGGAAGCAGCTATGATTTACTTTTATGCTACCAAGTAGAGAAAGAAGCAAATGGAACTTTAAACATCCTTTACGGTGTTCACACTGACACAAGCACAACAACTAAACACCATTGTTTATAACTGAATTTTAAGCTAGACTTACAAAAGCATGCAATATAAAAGGTCTTGCAGCACACCTAATGCATAAAAGTGTCTGCATTCTTTGCAGCCAAGTATTTATAGTCCCCCAACTCAAATGGGCATTGCCAAATTATTAGCAAAGACCAATGTGTTGTTAAATGAAAGAGATTCCAACCTGGGGTTATGTTAGTAACACCAATAGCGTTCGTAAAATTCCTTAGTGTGTGTTTTTTAAATCAGTAATCAGTTGCCAGCCCTATCTGAGAATCAAAATTGCAGCATCTTCATATTATTGGGTTCAAAGCGAATTTGAACCCTTGGATAGTCAAACTACAAAAGCAGAGCTTCTTAAAGAATACGTACATGCTGTAATCAGGTGTATACTCAGGTCACTAAATGGTTCCATTGAACAACTTCTAGAATATTGTACATGTCAAAAAATGCAAGACTATCAAATGATTTGAAAATTTGCAAAGAACCAAACACCAAATCTCTCTCAAAGCCCGCCACAGGGTTTTCCATATTCTATACTGAAACTGCTGGGGTGGAGATGAAAGGGAAGGTGGGATACGACATCTCTCTCATTGTTTCACAGACACAACAATCATGTAGAGCTGGATTTTTAAAGAGCTTTCCTTGTTACTTTGTTCATAATTTTGTCGACTAGGTTCTTTGAGAGAACAAGACTGAATTAGAACAGACCAGATCTCAGTTAGAGCAGGAATAGGACAACTATCAACCCTGGTACTCCAACACAGGTTTTAAACCAGTGGCTTATGTACAACATACAGCATCTGATCTGGTTGACTTGATCAAAATCCTGGTAGGTCTGAAGGACTTCGCAGTAGTTTGGAGAGAAACCTGTACATGAGAAAAATAACACTAAAAAGTTAAAGGAGTTCAGCAAGGGTGTTGTTTGTCATCAGCCCTCTTCAATGCCTCTGCAGAAACAATGATTGAAGAAATATTTGAAGGTGAGGAACCTGGTGTATAGGTATGAGGGAAGAAAATGATAACTTCAGTTAAATTGATAAAAGCACTTACAGCAAGCACAGGTGTACAAGATAAAATACTCAACAGCAGGCACAGTGGTTAGCACTGCTGCCTCACAGCGCCAGAGACCCGGGTTCAATTCCCGCCTCAGGCGACTGACTGTGGAGTTTGCACGTTCTCCCCGTGTCTGCGTGGGTTTCCTCCGGGTGCTCCGGTTTCCTCCCACAGTCCAAAGATGTGCAGGGCCAGGTGAATTGGCCATACTAAATTGCCCGTAGTGTTAGGTAAGGGGTAAATGTAGGGGTATGGGTGTGTTTCGCTTCGGCGGGTCGGTGTGGACTTGTTGGGCCGAAGGGCCTGTTTCCACACTGTAATGTGATCTAATCAAAAATAAATAAATTTGTCAATAAAAATGAACATTGACAAAACCTAAATAAATGATGCATATTTCAAAATCACTCAGAAACATTTATAGGAGAAAGAGAAACTGAATATCAGGTACAAGAATTCATCAAATGCAATATCTGCAGATGAAAGATGCAACAAATAAATAAGAACAAGGATAGCAATGGAAAGGGAGACTTAAAAAGCAGTTCTCAACTGGATAACAGAATAAACAACCCAAAAATAGACTTGCCAACACTTTGAGTGCAATGTTGCTGGTATGGATATAAAACATGTTTATTGTGTAAAGAGAGAGACTGGCCTTTGAAATTGCTTTGAAATGTGGGTTGAGGCGCAAATGGAAAGAATCTGCTGATACAAGAAGTAACAAATGAAAGAAAGTGTTGTGAGGAGTGAATGAATAAAGATATTTATTGAATATAATTAGAAGGCATAGAATCTGGGTAGGGCACATCTTTAGAGAAAAATACTAAGCGATAATAGAGGGAGGATTCGAAGTTAGAGAGGAAGGAAGAGAATATCAATAGTGTAAAGCTAGAAAATTGAAAGAAGTAATTGCCAAATTAAAAGACTGGCATAAGTCAATGAAGTGCAGAAAGATTATCATCTGCCAAGGACCTGCCTTCGGCAGAACAAACATAATAATAATGACAACATTGAAACAAACCATTTGGTCCAACTGGTCTATGCAAATACCTGGATTTTATATGAGCCTCTGCGTACCTTTGCAACTGAACCTGTCAAATGGATCAAGGTGAGCTGAGTTAAATGAAATACTCTGTGGCACCTATCAACTGTATCAGACATAGATTGGCACAACTTAAAAAAAAAACTGTTTAGTCTGCTGGGAAGATTAGACTAGATAGGCTTATGCCCGAAACGTCGATTCTCCTGTTCCCTGGATGCTGCCTGACCTGCTGCGCTTTTCCAGCAACACATTTCCAGTTCTAAGGCTTTGGCAACTGGCTACATGACCTGCTCATACACAGCAACATACCTGGTCTGTAACTAACTGAGAAAATCAATCACCCACATGATTTCAATCAACACACTTTTCATGGCATAACCACCTTTGCAGTAGCATTACATCAAAATAATAAACTTGTTTTTTTTCAGGACAGTGGAAGGAATAAAACATTTAAGAATAAAATACAAAAGCTCAGAAAAGCCATAACTACCACCTGAACACGGAGATTCAATTACGACCCTAAGATCTGCACTCGTTAAAAAGGGCAGTTGTAACATGCGTGGAAAAATACTCACGATCATTCAATTTTTGTGCTGGTACCAAACGAGTGCCTAGCCCCAGTGCACTGTGTCAGTGTCATTCACAATCCAGAATTAACCATTGTGACATCATTACTGCAGAGAGAAATAATTCAGTCTGTTTCATAGTGATTCTGCAGCTAGAGTGGATTATAAGCTGTCAAAGAAGCCTCGGTGAGTTACTGCAATGCATCCTGTATACTATACATGCTGCTGTCACTGTGCATCAGCAGTGGAGGGAGTGCACATTTAAGGTAGGGGTAAGTGTGATGCCTTTCAAACTGGATTCTTTTGGCCAGGATGGTGTTGAGCTTCTTAAGTGTTGCTGCAGCTGCACTCACGCAGGCACGTGCAGAGTATTCCATCAAGCTCCTGATATGTGCCTTGTGGATGGTAGACAGAATTTGGGGATACACAAAGTGAGTTGCTGACCACTGAATTCCAAGCCTCTAACTTGCTCTTCTCGTAATTATATAACGAGTCAAGTTCAGTTTATCAGCAATGGGAACCCCACCTCCAGGATGGTGGTACAACTTGGGGATTGGAATGCAACTGAACAACATCTTAAAGATATACAAATTAACTGGAAAAAGTGACAATATTCTGAGACTGAAAGAATTCACATATCAGTTCAGCCCCATCAGAAGGATGGATGCTCAACCCTTGTTGCAAAATTATATTTTGGTTGTGGGTGTTGTAGGTCAGACATCTCAACTCTAGAGCATCACTACAGTAGTCAGAATCACAGGACAGTCAGTGCAGACCCAATGCACCAAATGGCCTCCTTCTGTCCATAAGGATTCAAAGAGCATCCCACGATGATCCACCCTCCCAGCTTATCCCCATGGGGTTTTTACCATGGTTAACCCACCCAACCTGCCCATCCTTGGACATTACAGGCAATTGTTTTTTTAAACTTGGCCAATCCACCTAACCTGTCTATCTTTGGACTGTGGGAGGAAAGAGCTTAAAAATGTGTTGCTGGAAAAGCGCAGCAGGTCAGGCAGCATCAAAGGAGAAGGAGAATCGATGTTTTGGGCAAGCTGGAGAAATCTGCATTCATCCCTTGTGGTTGGAGGGTTCTTAGGCAGAAGATGAGTCGCTCTTCCTCCAGGCGTCGTGTTGCCATGGTCTGGCCATAGAGGAGGCCAAAGACCTGCATGTCCTTGGCGGAGTGGGAGGGGGAATTAAAGTGTTCAACCACGGGACGGTTGGGTTGGTTTATTAAATGGCTGTGGTAGCGAGGAAACCCACGGAAACACGGAGAGAACAAGAAAGTTCCACACAGACAGTTGCTAGAGGGTGGAATTGAACCTGGGTCCCTGGGACTGTGAGGCAGCATTACTAACCACTGTGCCACGTTGCTAGCCCAGGGTCACCCCTCAGAGTAATGCCCTAAGCCCAACCATCTTTTGCTGCTTCACCAATGCTTTCCACCATAAGGTTAGCAGTGGAGATGTTCACTAAAAAATTATGAACTACACTTACATACATTCATCCTTCCTTCAGCGATACTTAGTCGCAGCAGTATGCACCAGCTATGAGATGCACTGCAGAAACTCAAAGGACCCTCACCATGTTCCAAATTCACAGCTGTTAGAATCGAGAAGGAAAAGGACATCAGATACTTGGAAATATCACCACTAAATCTTGGAACTCCATTCTGAACAGCACTGAGTGTACCTCCACCAAATAGATTGCAACAGTTCAAGGTGGTAGCTTACCATAACCTTTTTAAGGGCAAATAGGGCTGAGAAATAAATGCGACCAAAAGTCCACACCCCTTAAATAAAAGTAGGGTAACATTTCAATACTACAAAGATACTGAGGGCCCACATTTCAGATGGCACATGAAACCAGGTTTGTCTGATCAGGTTGAGAATGTATATAGGGTGTACGCAGGCAGGGAAAGAGTTAGGTTCTCAGTTTTGTGAAACAAGAGGTTTGGCTGAGCATGACTCAGATCAGATAAGAACTTACAGTTAACAATGGGGTGCTGAAGGCAAGTGTAATGGGTTAACAAGGTGGAAAAGCAGTCATCATGTACAGCCATTTAACAATGGAAGCATTTAGTATGCAAGGTCAACTAACAAGGGGAAAAGTATGCATTGTATGAATCCAGTTAACAAGGTTAAGATCATTCATGAAGTGGAAGTGTAACAGTAAAGGGCTTGGTCTCTGCTATTGATACTCATCGATTGTAATGGTCAACCAATTAATATGTATTTTGCCTTCTCTGGATGCTCCTCCTTGTAAAATGACTATATAGTTCATTGAGAAACTGTTGTTCAAGAGAAGACTGTGAACTCATGTCTCTGTGCACATGAGCGATCATTCTCTCTCCCTCCAGGCCCGGAATAAAGACGAAGGAGGTAAAACGATACCGTGTCTCTGAGCATTTTGCTTCCACTGAGGGGGAAATGTGGCAACAAGGTCACCATGAAAGATTCCATGGTACTATCTGAATATGTGCAGGGAGCTCAGTGTCGGGTTCTAAGCTATACCTCAACCATGATGGCTAAAATTCCACTTACTGATCACATTGCAGCCTGCAAGAACTGTTGTGCACAAATCAGCCACTGAATTTTCACAAAAAACCGTAACCAGGCTTCACAAATTATTCTTAGTTCATGAAGTGCTTCAGGAAGTCCAAAGGAAATGAAATATTTTATCTACCTTTAAATATTATGGCAACCAGGCACTTTCTAATATTAATTCAATGTTCTGCAAATTCACTTTTACTAACAATATCCTGAAAGCTTCCTGAAAACCATTTACAATCCGTAAATATATTGATCCCAAAGCCAATTGACCAAGAAACCTACTCAAAGAGAATGTACTCACTTTGAACACAATATCCTGAGGCAGTGCACACCGAGTCAAAACCAACTTTAGGTGATGTCAGAGGTACGATAGTAATTAGAGCAAGGAACAAAGATTAAGTCAGGCAAACTTTTCAAGTCAAAATGTGCCCTTACTTGCAAATTTCCACTATGTCCCATCGAAACCATAGCAATATCATAAAATTACAGATGACATGTTCAACCATCTCCAGTGTTCACTGACCTACATTGGCTCCTAGTCAAACAATAATTTTTAATTTCTCATAACATTTTCCCCCCCAAATTTCTCTATAGCCTTGTCTGTCCTCATCTCTATAATCTACTTCAGCTGAAAAACCTAAAATTATCAGTGATTGGTTCTAATTTTGGCCTCCATAACTTCCCTGATTTTAACCAATTCATGAGTGGTGATCATACCTTCAGTTGTCTCAGCCAACCCGACTCCATACGCGGGAAAAGGTTCACACTGTCAACCCTATCTAACCCCCTATGTCAGCCATAACCACTGGAATATCCTACCAATACCCATCTGCATCTCTTTCTCAGTAGTTTCCTTTGAGACCCTCTTTACGACCTTCCACTTCATGAAGCGCTTGATCATACCTCGCATGGGTTGATGGCAATTTTTTAAAAATGCCTGTGAAGCTATTTGGGACATTTTATGGCACTAAAGTGCACATCAGGATGTGCAGACTGTTAAGTGTAGATTTTCATTTCCTTGGACAGATCCTGAACAAAAGTAGATACTCAGAAATTTAGAACAACAAGTGTGATCGCAGTTTACCAGCAAGTACAGAACACAACTCCAAAATGTATTTGTTTTCTCCAATCAAATGGCAGAGTTTGCTGACTAAAGTTGAGAAATCGAAACTTGAAAGGGTTCAGAAAAGATTTGCAAGGATATTGCCAGGTTTGGAGGGTTTGAGCTACATGGAGAGGCCAAATAAGCTGGGGTTATTTTCCCTGGAGTGTTGGAGGCTGAGGAGTGACCTCAGAGGTTTATAAGATCATGAGGGGCATGGATAGGGTAAATAGACATATCATTTTCCCTGGGGTGGAGGAGTCCAGAACTAGAGGGCATAGGTTTAGCGTGAGAGGGAAAAGGTTTAAAGGGGACCCAAAGGGGCAACTCTTTCTCCAATATCTTCATATTCTTTTGAAGTGTGACACACAGGAATAGATTCAATATTTCAGCTGAGGTTGAAACTATGTTGAAATTCAACATAACCTCTTAGTTCTTGCTATGTGCCCCTATTAATAAAGCCTAGCAAACTATACCCTTTGTTAACCAAGCTCTCTGACCTGCCTGTCACTTTCAATAAATTAAGTAAATAGAGAGGTTCCTCTACCCCTACACCCCCTTTAGAATTGTTCCTTCGATTTTATTTATTTCTCCATGTTCTTCCAAGTATAATGCATCTCCTCACTTCTCGACATTGAACATATTTTGCTACCTGTTATGACCATTGTCTATTTCAAAAGCTCTGCACTATCCTCCTCACATTTACAATGTTGCCAAGCTTTGTACCATCCACAAAACTTCAAAACTGTGCTCCGTGCACCAAATTCTCAATCATTAATATAGATCAGAAAAAGCAAGGGTGCTAACATCGACCCTGGGGAACTCTGCTACGCACCTTTCTCCAGTGTGAAAAATGTCCATTAATCACAAAGTTCTGGTTACGATCAACAAGCTAATTCAAGATCCATGTTGCTGCTACAATTTTTTATATTTTATGAGCTAGAATTTTGTGCAGAAGTTTGTTGAAAGGCACTACATCAAACACCTTTTGTAAATCTACATAAACAACATCAACTGCATAATCCTCATAAATCCTCTGTTAGCTTTTCTTTTTTTTGGAAGAGGTAATTAAAGGGGACTTTCCCTCAAGAAATCCATGCTGACTTGATTTAAATAACCTACATTTGCCAGTGTGACTGTTAATTTGTATTGAAATTATAGAGGTTGCTCCATCACTGAAGTTCAATTGACTGTCCTGCTGTTCTTGGGCTTATCTTGCTTTACATTTTTGTTCAAGAAAGAACATATGTATGAATAGGTTGACAAAAGTGGCAAAACAAGTTGACAACATGGTTAATAAAGCATACAGTATCCAAGGCTTTATTATTATTTGCAATTCTCTCGTCCTCCACCCCAGAATCTAAGAGAGACTGAAAAGTTATGGCCAGTGTCTCCGTAATCTCTACTTGTCACTTTCCTCAGGACTAGGAGAAAGTGAGGACTGCAGATGCTGGGGATCAGAGCTTAAACATATGCTGCTGGAAAAGCGCAGCAGGTCAGGCAGCATCAAAGAAGAAGGAGAATTGACATTTCTGGCATAAGCCCTTCTTCCTGGATGCATCTCATTCAGTCATGGTGCCTTAACCACGAAGTACTGTAAACCTAACCAATGCCTGCACTTAACCAACTAAATCCTGAATGTCTGAACTAACTTCTCTTGAACAACGAATTTGACAGCGTTTTCTTCATTGGTAAAGACTGATGTATTCCAGTAATACTTGTATCATATGCACTGCCTCCATGTGTAAATCCATTTTTTCTTCTCAAATCAGTATCCTTTTACAACTAATGTTCCTGTAGAAGACTCCATTTTATTTTGGTTGCAAGCCTCTTTTCATGCTCCTCTTTCTCCTCTTATTTGCATTCGTGCCTCTCCTCTGAAACTTCTATTTTCAACCTGGTTCTCAAGTTTACTTTCTATCTGACATCTGTCCAAAGCATACCTATTCTACTTTTAAAATATTCATCTTAATTTCTATTTTTTTTGCCGTCTAGAGAGCTGCCTTTATTGGTCCTTTCATTTTACTGGAATATACATCACCTGTGCCTCATAAATGTCTTCTATGAAGTTGTCCCATTGCACAATGCAAACAGAAGCTGACAGTGTGCAGGTGTACTAATTCATTAGTTTTTGCTAGAAATAAACTGTAATTTAAGGCTCCGGCCCGAAACATTGATTTTCCTGCTCCACGGACACTGCCTGACCCACTGCGCTTTTCCAGCAACACACTCTCAACTTTGATTTCCAGTATCTGCAGAACTCACTGTCTCCTCACTGCGTATTGTACCCTATTGTATGGGCAATGGAATTCAAGGATCGACATTTACTGGTTTGCTGACAAATAGGAGAACATTAGAGTGAATATTTGGGAATAAGTGATCATAATATAAGAGCATTCATTATTAATTTGCAAGCAGATTTTAAAAAAAGTTAGGATTATGATCCTAGACCAGAAAAGGGCCAACTTTGTGGATCTAATTGAACTAGAACAAGTTGATTTAAAAACCTATTTTCGTAGATAAAATAGTGGATGGGAAAATAGGAGATTTCCAAAAGACAGATGAACAGGCTGCAAGCTACATCCATGCCCATGAGAAATAAATATAAAGGTATCAAAATCCTAGAGTACCCTGGATGACTGGGGATATCGATGACATCATACTGGAATAATAACAATAGAACTCTGGAAGAGCATCTCAAATGCAGGAGAAAGGCAAAGGCTGAAATAAGGAAGCTAAGAGGAAGCATGAGGAAAAGACAGCAAACTGCATTTAAAATAGTAAAATGGTTGTTATTCAGATCATGGAATACGGGGAGAACTAGCCACTTGGAAACAGAACTGGCTCAAAAGGTAGAAGACAGAGGGCGGTGGTGGTGGAAGGTTATTTTTCAGACTGGAGGCCTGTGACCAGTGGAGTGCCACAAGGATCGGTGCTGGATGCTCTACTTTTTATCATTTACATAAATGATTTGGTTGCGAGCATAAGAGGTACAGTTAGTAAGTTTGCAGATGACACCAAAATTGGAGGTGTAATGGGTTACGAAGAGGGTTATCTCAGATTACAACAGGATCTGGACCAGATGGGCCAATGGGCTGAGAAGTGGCAGATGGAGTTTAATTCAGATA
>NC_057713.1:101364173-101379335 GCF_004010195.1 Chiloscyllium plagiosum | reverse complement strand
CTTTCCCTGGGGTCAGGGAGTCCAGAACTAGAGGGCATAGGTTTAGGGTGAGAGGGGAAAGATATAAAAGAGACCTAAGGGGCAACCTTTTCACACAGAGGGTGGTACATGTATGGAATGAGCTGCCAGAGGATGTGGTGGAAGCTGGTACAATTGCAACATTTAAGAGGCATTTGGATGGGTATATGAGTAGGAAGGGTTTGGAGGGATATGGGCCGGGTGCTGGCAGATGGGACCAGATTGGATTGGGATATCTGGTCGGCATGGACAGGTTGGACCGAAGGGTCTGTTTCCATGCTGTACATCTCTATGACTCTGACTAATCTTTAATGATTCCTATAAAGATAAGAGTGCGGGTCATATGGAACAAGCAGGCTAAACTGCTAACTGAATCAAAGAGTATTGCAAAGGTATTAAAATAATACCTTATTTCTGACTGTATCAAATTTGAAGTACAAATCTTCCCAAAATGGTCCAGTTAAAACCACAGGTGTTGAGCAACTTAGAGTTACAGAGATAGATAAAGAAGATATGCTAAAAAGACTGGCAGCACTCTTGGTGGAGAAGTTGCCAATTCAGATGGGATACATCCTAAATTGCTAAGACGTGTATGGGAGCAAATCGCAGAGCCGTTGACAGAAATTTTCCATGCCTCTTTGAACACAGGATTAGTTCTGGGGACTGCAGAATTGCAAATGTGACTCCGTTGTTTAAGAAAGTGGCAAAGGATAACCCATGAAACTACAGACTTACCACTTTGACATCAATACTGGGAAAACTGATGGAGATACTAATACAGGATAAGATAAATATATGTTTGGAGGAAAAGAAATTAATACTAGATAGTCAATATGGCTTTGTCAAGGCCAGGGAGTCATGTCTCAAATTTAATTGAGTTCTTTGATGAGGTGACAAAGGTAGTGGATGAGGGTAACGCTATGAATGTTGAATATTTGGACATTCAGAAAGCATTTGATACTGTGCTACATGGCAGATTGGTTAGAAAAAGTTGGGATTTATGGATCCTTGACAGCACAGATTAGAAGTTAGCTAAAAGAGAAAAAGAAAACAGAGGAGAAGTATGAATGGCAATCCTCAGACTGGAGGCAAATTGAAAGTTCCTCAGGGATTAGTGTTAAGTCTCTTGCCTTTTCAGATTTATATAAATGGGTATTGAGGGCACAATCTCTAAATTTGCAGATGATATTAAGTTAGGGACAATGGTGAATTGTGAGAATGATGCTGAGTGACTTCAGAGAGACACTGACATGTTAGCCAAATGCGTAGACAGCTAGCAGATAAATTTCAATGTAGATGAATGAATGATAATGCACCCTCTCTCACTAGCCTGCTGGACACACTTTCCTCATTCCTGAAGAAGGGCTTATGCCCGAAACGTCGATTCTCCTGTTCCTTGGATGCAGCCTGACCTGCTGCGCTTTTCCAGCAACACACTTTCAGCTCTGATCTCCAGCATCTGTAGTCCTCACTTTCTCCTCGAAGAAACATTTAGGCTCACTGGTACAACCTTGAGGAGAGTACAGGAATAGAGACACCTATGGGTTCAAGTGCATAATTCTGAGGGTAGCCAGGCAAGTTGAAACAGTTGTTCCAAAGGATTGATTGATATATATAGATATTTATAGATCTTAAATCAATAAACTTTCATAGTGTGAAAGCAAGAACGCAATGCCTCTGATATTATTGGTCAGATGTCACAAAGCGAGTCCCTTTTTCCTAAAAGCTGCTCCTTTACGCAAGAATACTGTGTCTTTGATTTTTTTCAGAGGATTTATAAATGGGCAGGGTTCCGATTAGACTAGTTTGGTACAGAGATGAAAAGGATTTTGAGAGGCTTTTTGTTTATATGTAAACAGATGAGACTTCAGGCCAAAGTGGTCATGTTTTAGAAGTGACCTGTACAATGGAAAGGGAGTGGTCAGCTATTTGGCTGAGCAGTTCAGTCCAAAACTAGTTAGGAGTTAGACAGTGAGCTGTGTGGACACTCACTCTCTCCCTTTCTACCCTTCTAACTTCAACCTGTAAGCATCTGTTCCATCTGTTCCATCTTTTAACTATGTTTTATGGGGGGTTTGCTTATTAGGACTGTTAGGTATATTCAGAACAGCATAATTAAGTCGGGTTTGGATAGACTGAGCTCTGTAGGCATTTTTTCTTCTGTTCTTTGTGTTTTATTGTGTAATTTTGTGAATAAATTTCTGTTTTAAAACCTAGTAGCTTACTCTGGGTAATTTTCACTGTACACCTACAAAAACAAATTGCAAAGTTGTGGTCTGGAGTGCCTGTTCCAGAATGTTTTGAGTGTTCCATACACAGACCACACTACCAAGTATTGTGTTTAATTCTGGGCACTTCACTTAAGGAAGGATGTCTAATAGAATGATATCAGGAACAGGGAATTTTAGATACAAGGGAAGATTAGTGAAATTGGGCTTCCTGTCTTTGGAGCAGGGAAGATGGCTTACTGAGGTGCTCAAATCTATGTACAATTTTGACAGAGTAAAGGAAGATATTCTGTTTCCCACTATTTGGAATGCCAATCACTTGTCACAATTTCACGACTGCCAGCTAGAGAGTTAGGCACGAGATGAGGAGAAACCTCTTTACACAATGAGTTTTTTAGGATTTGGCATGCGCTTCCTGGAAGAATAGCAGAGGTGGACTCCATAGGAAGTTTCAAAAGAGAGATGGATGTATGTTTGAAAGTGAAGAATTTTGAGGGCTACGGAGATAGGGTAGGAGAATAGGAGAAGCTGAGTGACTCTTTTGGGAGCTGGTACAGACAATGCAGGCTGAATGGCCTCCTTGTATACTGTAAAATTTTATGATTCTATAATTCTATATAAAACATCTACTACATACCCAAATAACTTATTTTCAACCTAGGAATTACAATTTAAAACAAGCTGGTCTGCATAGGAAAGCATTCAGTTTTCAACAGCTTATGCTGTTTCATCAGGAAATGCTTTAAATTCTGAAGTTTTTGCTCCAAATCTCTGAATACCTCTCCCTTCCTTTAAGATACTCTTCAATATCTTGCTGCTAGACTAAACATTTGTCATCTAGGAGAAAGTGAGGACTGCAGATGCTGGAGATCAGAGCTGAAAAATGTGTTGCTGGAAAAGCGCAGCAGGTCAGGCAGCAGCATCCAAGGAGCAGGAGAATTGACATTTTGGGCATAAGCCCTTCTTCAGGTTACCCGAGCTAAAACCTAATTTAGTCACATTTTGTTCAATATTGGTCCGGCAAAGCGCCTTGGGATGCTTTACCGTATTAATGGCTCTTCAAAATGAAATTTTCAGCTGATGCCACATCCCTAAGGAAAGGTGAAAAGACTGCAAGTAGTCTATTAGTAGCATGCTTATTGATGACCAATGGATGCTACATAGCAATATTTATATGGGCAAAAACAAAAGGCTCATTAACATAAAACTCAGTGACAATATAATGATATTAAGTTCAGTTAGAAGTAGAGAATTTTAAAATCTAAAATGCAGTCCTGAAAGTGAATGATAATAAAAATAAATAATAAAACAACCCTGAAGACTTATTGTAATTTCAAAGTCAAGTATCCCTTACAATTACTTCAGAAATTTACAGCAATTTTGCTGCCAACTACTGGAAGAGCTGAAGATTGGAGGCAACATGAAATTTTGTGGGAATTATTACTGGGAGCAGTAATCTCTATCTTCTATCAGTTCAATTTTTATACTACACCTCATGAAATTTATGTAAATTAGTTCTGTTGACAAACCACTTCTAAAACAGTTAAAGATTTAATGGTTCAAAAGGCCATTTGTCTTATCACTAAGAAATCACAGAACAAAGTGCTAGAAACCAGGGCAAGAAAGGGTGCCAAGTGGAAGATACAAGCCATCAAACTTCTATAGCCCCTATGACATTGTCTCTAATCATTTCCTGGGAGAATTCTATTCCAATTGTCCAGTTTCCAATATTGTGATCATGCCATTGTGCAAGCTAGTGCTTCCATTTATCTTCCTTCATTGCTCCAACATGGCCGACATGGCCCATGAACATATTTGTTCCATTTTTCACAGAGCTGCTGTCACCACTGTTTATGGGTCAGACCAGATGCCATCAAAATATATCAGAAAGTAGCGTGGACCCTAACATTTTCTTATTTAATAAAGGTAAATATGAGGTGCTGTATTCCAGATGCAATTTAGTCAAACTATTTGACATTAGAGTCATAGAGACATACAGCATGGAAATAGACCCTTTGGTCCAACCCGTCCATGCCGACCAGTTATCCCAACCCAATCTAGTCTCACCTGCCAGCACCTGGCCCATGTTCTTCCAAACCCTTCCTATTCATAAACCCATCTGGATGCCTTTTAAATGTTGCAATTGTACTAGCCTCCACTGGGAGCTCATCCCATACACTCACCACGCTCTGCGTGAAAAAGTTGCCCCTTCGGTCCTTTTTTTTTATATCTTTTCCCTCTCACCCTAAACCTATGCTCTCTAGTTCGGACTCCCCCACCCCAGGGAAAAGACTTTGTCTATTAATCCTATTCATGCCCCTCATGATTTTATAAACCTCAGTCAGGTCATCCCTCAGTCTCCGATGCTCCAGGGAAAACAGCCCCAGCCGATTAAACCTCTCCTTACAGCTCAAATCCTCCAACCCTGCAACATCCTTGTAAATCTTTTCTGAATCCTTCCAAGTTTCACAACAACTTTCCAATAGGAAAGAAACCAAAATTGCACGCAATACTCCAACAGTGGCCTAACCAATGACCTGGACAGACACAACATGACCTCCCAATTCCTGTAGTCAATACTCTGACCAATAAAGGAAAACATACCAAATGCCTTCCTCGCTATCCTATCTACCTGTGAATCCGCTTTCAAGGAGCTCGGAACCTGCACCCTAAGGTCTCTTTGTTCAGCAACACTCCCTAGGACCTTATTATTAAGTGTATATGTCCTGCTAAGATTTGCTTTCCCAAAATGCAGCACCTGACATTTATCTGAATTAAATCCCATCTGCCACTCCTCGGCCCATTTGATCAAGATCCTGTTGTAATCTTAGGTAATCTTCTTCGCTATCCACCACACCTGCAATTTTGGTGTCATCTGCAAACCTCATATATAAACGATTTGGACATGAGCGTAACGGACGAAAAGTAGAGGACCCAGCACCGATCCTTGTGGCACTCCACTGGTCACAGGCCTCCAGTCTGAAAAACAACCCTCCACCACCACCCTCTGTCTTCTACCTTTGAGCCAGTTCTGCCATTTATTCCATGAGATCTAACCTTTCCAACCAATCTCCCATGGGGAACCTTGTCAAACTTCTTACTGAAGTCCATATAGGTCACGTCCACCACTCTGCCCTCATCAATCCTCTTTGTTACCTCTTCAAAAAACTCAATCAAGTTTGTGATACCTTTGAGCCAGTTCTGTATCCAAATGGCCAGTTCTCCCATTTATTCCATGAGATCTAACCTTTCCAACCAATCTCCCATGGGGAACCTTGTCAAACCTCTTACTGAAGTCCATATAGGTCACGTCCACCACTCTGCCCTCATCAATCCTCTTTGTTGCTTCTTCAAAAAACTCAATCAAGTTTGTTAGATATGATTTCCCACGCATAAAGCCAGGTTGATGATCCCTAATCAGTCCTTGCCTTTCCAAATACATGTACATCCTGTCCCTCAGGATTCCCTCCAACAACTTGCCCAGCACCAACGTAAGGCTCACTGGTCTATAGTTCCCTGGCTTGTCCTTACCAGCTTTCCAATGTTATCCAATTTCCAGTCTTCCGACACCTCACCTGTGACTATCGATGATACAAACATCTTCGTAAGGGGCCCAGCAATCACTTCCCTAGCTTCCAGAGTTCTAAGGTATACCTGATCAGGTCCTGGGGATTTATCTACTTTTATGCGTTTCAAGACATCCAGCACTTCCTCCTCTGTAATATGGACATTTTTCAAGATGTCACCATCTATTTCCCCACATTCTATATCTTCCATGTCCTTTTCCACAGTAAATACTGATGCAAAATACTCGTTTAGTATCTCCCCCATCTCCTGTGGCTCCACACAAAGGCCATCTTGCTGATCTTCGAGGGGCCTTATTCTCTCCCCAGGTACCCTTTTGTCCTTAATGTATTTGTAAAAACCCATTGTATTCTCCTTAACTCTATTTGCCAAAGCTATCTCATGTCCCCCTTTTGTCCTCCTGACTTCCCTCTTGTATACTCCTACTTCCTTTATACTCTTCTCAGGATTCACCCAGTATGATCTGTCTATACCTTACATATGCTTCCTTCTTTTTCTTAACCAAACTCTCAATTTCCCGAGTCATCCAGCATTCCCTACACCTACCAGTTTTTCCTTTCCCACCAATAGGAATATACTGTCTCTGGACTCGTTACCTCATTTCTGATGGCTTCCCACTTTCCAGCCGTCCCTTTAACTGATAACATCTGCCCCCAAATCAGCTTTTGAAAGTTCTTGCTTAACACAGTAAAAGTTAGCCTTCCTTCAATCTAGAACATCAACTTTTAGATCTGGTCTATCCTTTTCCGTCACTATTTTAAAACTAATAGAATTATGGTCGCTGGCCCCAAAGTGCTCCCCAACTGACACCTCAGTCACCTGCCCTGACTTACTTCCCAAGAATAGGTCAAATTTTGCACCTTCTCCAGTAGGTACATCCACATACTGAAATTAGAAAAATTTCTCGTCCACACTTAAATTCCACTCCATCTAAACCCTCAACACTATGGCAGTCCCAGTCGATGTTTGGAAAGTTAAAATCCCCTACCATAACCACCCCATTATTCTTACAGATAACTGAGATCTCCTTACAAATTTGTTTCTCAATTTCCCTCTGACTATTAGGGGGTCTAAAATATAATCCCAATAAGGTGATCACCCCTTTCTTATTGCTCAGTTCAACCCAAATAACTTCCCTAGATGTATCTCCGGGAATATCCTCCCTCAGTACAGCTGTAATGCTATCCCTTATCAGAAACGCCATTCCCCCTCCTCTCTGGCCTCCCTTTCTGTCCTTCCTGTAGCATTTGTATCCTGAAACATTAAACTGCCAGTCCTGTCCATTCCTAAGCAAGTTTCTATAAATGCTACGATATCCCAGTCCCATGTTCCTAACCATGCCCTGAGTTAATCTGCCTTCCCTGTTCAGCCTCTTACATTGAAATAAGTGTAGTTTAATTTATCAGTCCTACCTTGTCCCTGCCTGCCCTGTTTGACTTGCTCGTTTCTCAACTGCACCAGTCTCAGATTGATCTCTTTCCTCACTATCTCACTGCTTCTTCCAAACTACAGACCCAGAAAATAGCACCGTCTTATTCCTCTGCAAAACTCCTGGCTTACTTATTACTTATGGCTTATTTTCTTAAGCTTAATGAAGAGACATATCTCAATAAAACAATTAAGCAGAACACAATTTATTTAAACACTTTAGTGTAAATACAAAAGGAAAGAGGAACTTGGAATAACTTAACTCTATGGAGAGCTTAACAGAATAATAGATTTTACTACTAAACATTAACTATTCCAATATAGTAACATCCCATAAACACATCCTTACGAGCAGGCAAATTCATAAAACAGAATTGTCTCACATGCAATTCCAGCAGCCCAGAAGGAAAAACATCCAGAGAAAACTCAGACAGCAAGTGGAGAACTCAGAGAGATTCACTGTCTTCTAACCTGCTCAGACCCCAGCAACAATTGCTGAATATGAAAACTAAAAACCCAAATTGTGTGGTTGGGAGCTTGACCACACATTCAGGCTGCTTCTGTTGTTGTAACGTAAAACAAAAACCCTCAAGGTCTCACAAGCTGTTTACTTCACTGGCTTTCCAACCAAGCAGCTTTGCACCTCTGTCTTAAACCCGCTCATAAAAAAAAATCAGAACAAAATAACAGTTTGAAGCCATCGCATCATTACACCCATTCCCCTCCCTCCTAGACTGAACTATGAATGTGTTGCTCTTGTCCTCACAAACCAGTTTCTCCATTCAAACAATCATCCTCTACCACTACCAGCATCAAACACTTTTAATCTCCCATTTTAAATATCCAAGATTAACTGCTTACTGTGACGCATTAGTCTGTTCATTGGCCATTGCAACATCTAATGCATTTTGCACAGCAACTTCAATTAAGTACAGGAGATATAAACCTTTTACTTTTTTCCTTTCTCGGCATCCAAGGTCCCAACACAGTTTCCAAGTAAGACACTGCTTTAGTTATACCTCTGGCAATTTAGTCTGCTGCAGGTGGTTGGACAACTAATTTGCAATGCAGAGTGGTGCCAACAGCATGTGTTCAATTCCTGCACCAGCTGAGGTTATCATGAAGGACTTTCCTTCTCAACGTCTCCCTTTGTGTAAGGCTCTCAGGTGAAATGACCAGTCATCTCTTTAACAAGACAGCATCCTTATAACTCAGTAGGACTATGGTGACTTTACCTTGACTACATTTGCTGCTTACAAGAGGGTTTTTTCCAAATTCAGGAGATGGATGCAGATGGGGTGATTGCTTTCCATTCAATCAGCATGACCTTGAGCTTTCAACTGCATGCCATTTTGATGTCTCTACCACAATTCCAACTCTGACCTTCTCTCTGATCTCTTACTATGCCAATGAAATTCAACATAAATATTAACTCAAGGAATACCATTCTGTACACACACACACACAACATTGCATTCACCAACTCCTATATAACGCTAATGCTTAATTCTTCACAACAACAGCTGTTCTTATTTCCAACTCCTCCACACATTTTTGTTTGTTATGTTCCATTTTTCATCCCCTTTTCCTTGAACCATTTTGCCTTTAGTTTAATCTCTCATGCCTTCCAAACTTCCCTTTCATCCTTTTCCTCTCTCTTGATAAAATATTCACCAGTGAACAGATTCTCTTCCCATGGCCTTAATTGAGTCTTAACCATATTTTCAGTTTTGATGTGATACTTTAGAAAATATTAACTGTTCTCATCTGTGGAGTGGGGAAAGAAGAAAAAAACCAAGAGAAATTAAGCCAACTGTGCAAATACACTAACTTACCTAATTTCTACAACAAAAATATGAAGTATTGACAACATTCCTTTGATGTGAATAATCAAGTTGGTAAGCACAAAAGAAATCAAGTATTGTATGGTCAAGAGACTCACCGTATTCTCTCATATTCACAATTCTGAAGCAATGAGAATCCGCTATAGTCACTCCTGCTGATACACTGTAGTCATTAATTACAAAAAAGTACTTAAATGAGGCAGAGATCATTCTTCAATCAGCAGAGAGACTACCAATGTTCCTCGGCAAAATCAGGTATATAATTGTGTTGTAGTAAACGGAAAGCTGTGCAGTAGTATTCATGGTAAAGTAACTTTGTACAATCATCAATTATTTAATGTACTGCTGCATAAAGCAGCATACAACACACTAATTTCAAAGTCCTTTGATCGGACAGCCAATTACTCGGATACTCAGAATATCTATCACCAAATCAAAAAGTTACAAAATCATATTCCACCTATAGGATCTTCCATGGGGATATAGTTTATTTGCCCAAAATCTGAAATGTAGACTTGTAAGGAGTTTAACCAGCTGAAATCTGACCATTTTGAAACAAAGCAGTAAACAGGTTTTTACACTGATGTCAGGACCTCCTTTCTTGCTGGGGTATTGGTTGCGGAATTACCTACAGCAGGATGGGATAGCCCTGGGGTTTCCACATACCATGTTCCCTTCCCAGGACCTTATTCTCTCAGATTTAACTACCAAGATAGACTGACAGTTACTACGTTGTTTAGTCATCAGAGTAAAAGATGAAAATCAGGACTACAAATACCAGCTCCACAGTAAGGAATGGGACTCAGACTGGGCTGTAATGAAATATCACTTTTGCCCAAATGATGGCAGAACATAAATAAAGTTCAACAGAATTTAACTTTGCAAATTAGCAGAACATTTAGAATCAGGAGTATCCTCAAGTCTGTGGACTCTGACAATGTTATTACCATGTTAAATTGGCCAGACCAAAGAAAAGGAACTTGAAGTTTGATCTTTTAAGCATTCATTCAGAAAAGACTGCAAAGCAATTTGGATTCCATACTCTATCATCTCATAGTACAACCTACTTCGGAATAAAATTATAGTCATTTCATGACAATAAAATCTAAAATCTTTAAATTGTCATGTCCTCTGATCAAACTTACAATTCGCTATAACATTGACACACCCAATAGCAATTCAATTTTCAGCAACAAAGCACTGATTCACGTTAATTTTTTTTCCAAAAAGGTAGTTTATATAAAATTTCTTACTGATATTACAGCTGAAAAATAGGTTAATCGACTAAACTAGATCAACAATTTCTTTACATAGCAACCTGGTGCTAGAGGTTGTGGGTGAGGACGCTCCAGGTGGAGGAGGAGAACGGTACGCAGCAGCGTGGGAGCATGGGGGAAAAGTGACAGTCTACAGGTGGGAAGGAAGACAGCAAGGATACTGTATGTTGGGCGTTGGGGGGGGGGGGAGCTCAGATGGGGTTAATCTACCAATTGTCTCGTTCCTCCTGCAAAGTGAAAAAAAATATGGGTAAGGAGATTGGTGAACAGATGGTCTTGGAAAACAAAAAAGGTACATGACACTGAATCCAAGGGACTGATGTTATTGAACTTTGTTTCCCTATTTTCCCCTTGCATGTCAACATTTTTAAAAATGTGGCTATATTCCTATGTCTGTGTAGGTGTTCAAAAAGGGGTTCAGAGTGTGTATATGGTTCCTACTTTGCTTGACGTGGCTAGACCTCGTTTATTCATACAAACGGTAGTTCTTGATAAATAGAGGAACCTCAGTGTTTTCTATTACCTGAAATCTGGACAGGTCAACTGGGGACATTTGCAAACTTGGAT
Organism: Chiloscyllium plagiosum; assembly: GCF_004010195.1. Classification (NCBI taxonomy): domain Eukaryota; kingdom Metazoa; phylum Chordata; class Chondrichthyes; order Orectolobiformes; family Hemiscylliidae; genus Chiloscyllium; species Chiloscyllium plagiosum. The sequence goes on along the minus strand of NC_057713.1, from coordinate 101,368,388 downwards.
TAAATCATTAACTTTTGTAGAGGAGTAGTTTAGGCTCAAAAATCAGTGCAATTTCCCAAATGAGTTGCAGTAATCTTCATCTGGAAGGACTGGACCAGCACCACAAGACATTTCACAGGTGCTACACTGAAAAATTTAATTTTGGAACTTTTTAAACAAAAATCTTAGTCAGCAAGATGATTTTGAAGGAGTATCTCAAGGACAGCAGTGGCAAGGTTGAGGAAATGTTTTGGTATTTTTTCAGCCAGCTATTCAATCAAGCTGTAAGAACCTCAACCATTTGTGATTTTGAACTTCACAAATCTCCCTTGTACTCTAGCTATTACATTTTATAATGACAGCTCCTCAGTTTTGAATCTTCAGGTACTGGAAACTTAGTAACCCTGCTTATCCTTTCATAACACAAAATGCTTCCGTGGTATCATGCCATAATACATAATTGTAATAAAAGTGGAACCATTTTATCATTCAATATTCCTATTTCCCAATCCTAGGAATCGGCACTGGACTCAAGATCTTTCTAATGCAAATGTGGAGCTAATAGATGAAAATTTCAAATGAGGTGCTGGAGTATCTAAGAGTCAATCCCCATCAGGTACGCTAAGTAAGGATTTTAGGGACAGGTGGGTTCATAAGAGGGTAGAAGCTGGATTATATTATACAATGAAATAGGTGGCATTTGTGAAGAAGAGTATTTCGGGTTGGATGCTCAGGTCATATTAAATAATGAGGTTGTGAACAATTTGATTCAGTGTAAGACAGTAGTTGGAAAGGAGGACATAATCAATGATGAGAGTATGGACTTTGTAGAAAACAAAAACTTCATTGCTTCCCAATGTTTTATTGGAGGTAATTGTAACAGATGAAATATCAGATCATCATAGAATCAGAATCCCTACAGTGCAGAAGCAAGCCATTCAGTCCATTGAATCCACGCTGACCCATCAAGCATCATCCCATCCAGATCCAACCCCCTACCATATTCCTGTAACCCTGCATTTCCCATGGCTAATCACCCAGCCTGCACATCCTGGACACTCTGGGCAATTTAGCATGGCCAACGCCCCCGTAATCTGGACACCTTTGGAGTGTGGGAGGAAGCCAGAGCATCCAAAGGAAACCCATGCAAATATGGGAGAATGTCTGTGTGGAATTTGCAGTCACCCTGGGCTGGAATCGAACCTGGGTCCTTGGTTCTGTGAGGCAGTAGTGCTAACCACCATTAAATGCCCACATGATTAGCCATGCCAACAACTGTCAAGTCACAACAATCTTCACCCCCTCTTATTCAAATATTGAGATCCTCCTATACCACAAGCAGTGAAGAAATTAATTCTCTTTCAATGGTTATGTGCTAACAATTTGTTGAAAATTGTGCAATTTGGTAATTACATGGTACTGGACATGTTCACAGATAGGGCTGTGTTGAAAACACAGCCAACAAGTAAAAGTTTGCTTTCAAAGAGTTGATAATATTCACAGCTACACAAAAATTAAGACTGCATATAAATCTAAAAATGATTTTAACAAACCCTTAGGAACTGACTCCAATGATAAATATATTTTCTGCACAAAGGTTTTGACAGCACTGCAGAGTAGAATCACTAACGTGAGAATTGTGAACCCTTCCAATTATGAAATTTGAAGCATACCTATACAAATCAAAGATTACTCATCAAATTCTAGAACAAAAAAAGAGTGTCAAAACTGAACAAGGTATGTCAAATTCAACTATTTGGAAAACTTGCTAGAGTTTTGAATCAGGTGTCTGGGGACATTCTACTCGCTATTGAAGACCTAGTTTCTTATACACAGTCAATCTTCTGTGACAAGTTTTTAGTGACCTAACCTAAAAGTCATTCAAGGTCATACAACATGACTCAGATCCAAGCAAAGAAAACAAAGGTCAAAATAACTATTACACAGGTCAAAGACTTAAATATATCAAAACTTGACTGAAAACATCAAGATCATCAACTACACCTTGTCCAGTTGACTTGTATTTGTGAGCATTTTTGCTAAATATACCAGTGCTGGTTTCAGTGTGTCAGAAAAAAAATTTACAAGTAACTACAATAGTGTTTCATACATAATACTGGGAGGCTCACCAGAGTTCAAGAACGAAGTTGAGTGTTCATAAAATGCAACTTTATGGAAGAACATGGTACGAACATACAAATTACAAAGGAAGCATTGGCAATTCAGACCCTCAAGCTTGATCTGATTGTCGCCTTAATTCCACATACTCACCCAACCCAATCAATTCTTGACTTTTTCGAGTCAAAGGTAATCAATACTGTGCCCTAAGCATATTCAATGACCCAGCCTCCACCACACTCTCGGGAGGTGAGTTCCAAAGATTTTTGACTCAATGACAGAAAAATATTCCTCCTCATCTCGATGGGGGAGCACATGGTTAGAGGTTGCACCTTGGGACAGGGGGAAAAGGACAGCACTAAAGAGGACTGGGCAGAGGAGGACCCGCGCGTGGGACGATGAGAAGATTGGTAACGGGGTGACGGAGAGTCGGGCAAGAGTGTTTTGACTCCGGATTTTCCCAACTCCTTTCTCTTCTAGCTATCGGGCTTCACTTACCGGCCGACTTGGGTAAACCCGAGACAAGTGGCTCTTGAGCTTCTCCACTGTCCAGTTGAGGAAACAGCTGACGGTCTGATCATCATATTTCTGGTTTGGAGTTTTGATGACCAGAGTGACCGGGTTGTCGGCGGAGCTCGGCTCCATCGCTCATATTCCGTGTGATGCTTGTTGCAGACAGATCCCGGTCCAGTCCACCAGCCCTGGCAAACCCAACCCTCGGCTCAGCACTTGCTGCTTCACTCCCGGGACCGCAACATCACTGCCCTCACATCCCCGGCAGAGCCTTCTCGCTCTGACTGCTTTTCAAACAGCTGCTAGGCCTCGATCCCCGGCCTCAAGTTGTAGGCCCTGCCCAATCTCCACGGTGACGAGTATTCGTGCGTGCACGCTCCCGTGAAGAGGCGATCGCGCGCAACACGTCACAATGCACGGTCAGCTGATCCGGCTCGACCCAATATTATCATTCAGACCGCCACAGTGGGGGTCCCCGTGACGTCACTCTCACTATTGGAGAGCCCCACTTAAGATCTCAAAGTAATGAAGAGTCAACGAATCTCGAAACGCTTGTTTTCTCCTCATGGATGCTGCCTGACCCGCTGGGATCTCCAGGATTTCTTGTTTTCACTTCAGATTCCAGCACCTGCAGTAATCCTTGCTTACTATGGTGTTGAACTGGGGTGTACGAAGTTTAAAATCACAACACCAGGTCATAGTCCAACAGGTTTATTTGGAAGCACTAGCTTTCGGAGCGCTGCTCCTTCATTAGGCGGTTGTGGGGAATAAGATTGTAAGATACAGAATGTATAGCAAAAGTTTACAGTGTGATGTAAGTGAATTATATATTGAAAAAGATCTGGATTGTTTGTTAAGTCTCTCATCTTTTAGAATGACCATGTTGGTTTCAGTTCTTTCGTATGTAAATCACAAAACTTTTTTTAAAAGTTACTTTCTCAAGTGAACTTTAACAATAGGTGTCATGTGGGCCCAGATAATGTATTGAAGGTGTTAGCTTCCCTCTAACCAGCTGATGAAGGAGCAGCACTCCGACAGCTAGTGCTTCCAATTAAACCTGTTGGACTATAACCTGGTGTTGTGTGATTTTTAACTTTGAAACCAACATGATCATTCTAAAAGATGAGAGACTTAACAAACAATCCAGGTTTTTTTCAATCTGTAATTTCAGCTACATTACACTGTAAACCTTTGCTATAAATTCTGTGTCTTACAATCTTATTCCCCACAACCACCTGATGAAGGAGCAGTACTTAAAAACACAGTAACAGAGAACACACACTGGGTCATCAACGCCACACTCACAGGAATCCGATTCACTAGAGAGGAAGAAAAGGACAACCAACTCCCATTCCTAGACGTGATGGTACAGAGAACACTGAACGGAGAATTCACCACAAAGGTATACAGGAAAGCCACACACACACACCAAGTCCTGAACTACGAAAGCAACCACCCCAATACACACAAAAAAAATTGCATCAAGACACTGTGGATGGCATGGTGGTACAGTGGTTAACACTGCCTCACAGCGCCAGAGACCCGGGTTCAATTCCCACCTCAGGCGACTGACTGTGTGGCGGTTGCACGTTCTCCCCGTGTCTG
>NC_057713.1:101352571-101363841 GCF_004010195.1 Chiloscyllium plagiosum | reverse complement strand
CGCTTCACAGGAGGCTCCCAAGCACTGAAGATGTCACCTAGACAGGGGACGAAACGTCTGCAACACAAATTCCCAGCTCGGCGAACAGAACCACAACAATGCCCTCTAGTCTTGAAATACCCCATCCTAGGGAAACGAAACCTACCAATAACCCTATCACGATTTTATAAACTTGCATAAGGTCACTTCTCAATCTCCTTCACTCCCACGAAAAAGTTCCCACCGTACCAGGCTTTCTTTATAACTCTTGAATCACTATTGGTATATTGGTGAATTAAAATATTTATGATACCTAATTTTTCAAACACTAGTTGACATTGAGATTTTAGTGATGCTATCTAAGAACCCATTTAATTTTACCAGTGAAATTTCCATAGAATCAATATAGTGTGGAAACAGGCCATCCAGCCCAATGAGTCTACACCAACCCTCCGAACAGCATTCCAACCAGACCCATCCCTCTACCCTACACCTGTAACCCTGCATTTTCCATGGCTAACTTAACCTACCCACTGAACACTATAGGTAATTTTGCATGGCCAATCCACCTAACTTATATATCTTTGGACTTTGTGAGAAACCGGAGCACCCGGCGGAAACCCACTCAGACACGGAGAGAATGTGGACACTCCACATAGGCAGTGACCTGAGGGTGGAATTGAACACAGGTTCCTGGCACTTTGTGGCAGCAGTGCTAACCACTGACCCACTGTGCCACCTGAACTTTGTCTTAATCATTTCTTTTTATAATTTCTGAAATTAACATGATGCCGAATTGTGGCAACTTATATACATCTCACTTTTCCCAAAATTATTTGCGTTATCAGCAAACAGCAAATAATCACTATTCTCCTTGGCTCTTGATTTTTCCAAGAAACTCACGATACATCCTTCTTCAACTCATTGATGTCCAATCTGTTCAATTTTTCATTCTCATTATCCAATAATATACACCAAGTTCTAACACATATCACAATTTGTTGTTCAAAAAATTATTTTCATTTCCACTCTGCTTCATTTAGGTAGATATCTTAAAATTCTGAACATGACAGTAAGCATGATTTGAATTTGTGGGTTGAGGAGCATTTGTAAGTATAGTTGAAATTGAAATAGTATTTGCAGAATATTTCTGAATTCTGAAAGCAAGGTGCATTGATACCTGCCCTTTTAAGGGAACCATTTGCTACTCAATAAAAATATTTTCACAACAAGAAACAATGCGTATCTTGATTAACTTTGTGGTTAAAGATGAACATACTCCAAACATGGTTTCAGTTTGTACTTTTGCAATTAAATCTCTCTCCGGTGTTCACAGATCAAATAAAATTATTCACTGGATCAAACCTGACACAGGGTAGGACCAGACTATACTATCTTCAAGAAGCAGTGCAGTAACTTACTAAGGATCTTTCCAAACCTGTGACCTCGACCACCAAGACAGTCAAGAGCAGCAGATGCAAGGATACAAAATACATGGAAGTTCCCCTCCAAACCAGACACTATTCTGACTTGAAACTACAGTGCCATTCCTTCAAAGTCAAAATCCTAGAATTCCCTAACAGTGCTGTGAATGTATCTACACCACAGGTATTGTAGTGTGTGACGATACTGCTCCTTTATCAAGATTGTGTTGTCCTTGATTTTTTTTAAAAGTGTTGTTCGAGGCAGAATTGCTGAGATGTCTGGGTTTTATACGTAGCTTTTACGTATAAAATAAAACTTGTCCCATTGATTTGGGTGTAGGTTAGATTAGATTACCTACAGTACGGAAACAGGCCCTTTGGCCCAACAAGTCCATACCGACTCGCTGAACAGTAACTCACCCAGACCCATTCCCCTACATTTACCCCTGACTAATGCACCTAACACTAAGGGCAATTTAGCATGGCCAATTCACCTGACCTGCACATCTTTGGACTGTGGGAGGAAACCCACACAGACACAGGGAGAACATGCAAACTCCACACAGTCGCCTGCGGCGGGAATCGAACCCAGGTCCCTGGTGCTGTGAGGCCTGCACCTAGCACCAAAGGAAAATTTGAGGATGAGATGGACACGGCAAATGTTGCAGCCTTGATGCCATTTTGGTCGGGATGCTCAAGGTGCAAGAAGAGGGCTATGGTCTGGTATATGCCATCAGTACCTTAGGCAGAGTTGGTGGAACTAGATCTAGTATGAAAATGCCCCAGGAGAAGCCACGGGGACAAAAAAGGGCTATATCCCTGGACCTAAAGGGGAAGGGATGTAGTGATTGGAATGATATCTGCCAGGTGGATCTCATAGAATATTTCCCTGATTGGAGTTGCTAACTTGGTCCAATTAGGGAATCCTGACTGACAGGTATAAACAACTGTCAGAGGTTCTGCCCACCGGGGCTGGCTCTGTGTTAGCTGGGTCAGTGTGGTGTACTAAGCATTTGTAAATGAAGGATAACTTGGTGATTGGATACTGGCCTTTGTGGAGTTATTTCACTGGTCTTCCCAAAAATGTCCACATCCCATGCCAGAATAATAAATAAGCCATAGGCAGTCTCATTCATAGCATTTTATTAAATGTGCTAAATCATGTGATGTGGTACAGGTGCCACAATGGCTCAGTAATAAGCATTGCTGCCTCACAGCACTAGAGACCAAGATTCAACTTGGGCAACTGTCTGTGTGAAGATTGCAGGTTATCCCCATGTCTTTGTGGATTTCTGCTGGGTGCTCTGGTTTTCCCCATGGTCCAAAGATGCGCAGGTTAGGTGAATAGGCCATGCTAAATTGCCCATTGTGTTCAGGGATCTGAAGGTTAGGTGTGTTAGCCATGGGAAATGCAGCGTTAAAGGGGATGAGTCTGGGTGGGATACTCTTTGGAGGGTCAGTGTGGATTTGTTGGGCTGAATGGCCTGTTTCCACACCGTAGAGATTCTATGATATTACATCAACACAATGACACTGTGAGACATTAAAATCTGAAGAGTCACTCAGAGTCTAACTGTTTGATAAAGGAAATTTTCAGATTGGAAAGAGATTGTCAATTTTTTTTCAGATACTAAAACTACTTGAAAATAGAAAGTGTAGAAGAAAAGGTGACCTTTGTGGTCTGGTTAACAAAACGCGAGTTCATCAGACATTCACTTTAAAGTACTTTGGAAATATTGCCATTTAATAATGGCATTTAAACCATTCAAAGTTTGCTCCTATCATGTGTACATCCAATGTTTAAAATTACACAAAGGCAAACACCTTGCAAAAACAACATATTTGATAAAAATGAATCTATTCTTTCCATTTCTACCCCATATTTGTGCATGGTGTGATTTTTATATCTATTTACAGCATTTATTTTACAGTTTGGATTTTAAATTAGTGGTATATGGATGTTGGTCTAAGCAAATATGGAGATTTAATAATTGTCAATTTTCTGGAGTCATGAATTTTTAAATCAAGCATTGGCTTGCTTCTGTTTTGTAAAAATCAGGAATTGATTTCCTTTGCTTTGGAGATAAATCCATTGATTCAGAATGCAATTCGGAACGCAATTTGTAGAAGATCTGATTGAGGTTAGATATAAAGACAGTTTCTTCTGGAGAAATAAGTTTCTTCAGACTTGGGTTTGCTTGGGTTTCTTCCCAAAGATGTGCAGGGCAGGTGAATTGGCCATGCTAAATTGCCCATAGTGTTAGGTGCATTAGTCAGAGGGAAATGGATCTGGGTGGGTTACTCTTCGGAAGGTCACTGTGGACTTGTTGGGCCGAAGGGGCTGTTTCCACACTGTAGGGAACCTAATCTTTAAAAAAAATGTTGCTACGATTTTTATGTATTTGGAAGATATGACAGCATATAAAAATAAGTATATGAAGATGAAATTGCTTTATTTAGAATTGGAAAAGGCGAAACCTGAAATTGGGGTATCAAATTGGAATTTGCTAAAATACAGAAATTAAAAGTCTCAAGTTAGAGGGAAAGACAAGAGAGAGAAAAAGAGGGACATAGAGTTAAGAACACTTGAAATGGAAAGGGAGAAGAAAGCGGGATTGGGACGGGGAAGATAATAGAAAGGAAAGGGAGTTGGAATTTGAAAGTAAACCTTGAAGTCCAAAGAGATTGGGAAATTAGAGAACATGAGGTGACCAAGAAAAGTGTACATTAAAGAATGAATGAGGAGGTGGTCATAGATTGAATGATGATTCTTACTTCAAGGAGAGATTTGATTTCAGTAACAATTTCAGTTTAATGCCTGATTTTACTGAGGATGAAGTGGAATTTTTTTTTCCTCATTTGAGAAGGTCACTGGACAATTGAAAGTGACTAAAAGATGTTTGGAACTTAATTTTGGACAGGGACATCTATGACTGAGTATGCCAGTTTGTCAGAAATCTGCAGAGCATGAGGAAACTGAATAGGCAGCACTCAATGCTTATTAGCTTGAAACTGAATCTCCTTAAAATTTCAAGTTACAAGAAAAAAACCTTCTCACACATTTGTAAGGAAGGAAGAAATGCTGTAGGATCAGTGGTCTGAATCATTCAAGTTAGAGAAACATTTTGAGAATAGGGTAGTAATTAAGATTATAGAAGGATTCAGAAATAGCATTCTTGCAAACTTAAAACTTCATCTGGAAGTGCACCAAGTATTCAGAGTCAGAAAAACAGCAGCTCTGATAGATGCCACCCGAAGGATCCATGAATGCCAATCAGGATTTCGACCCTTGACTACCATTTCCAGAAATCACTACCATGCACAGCACTCAGAAGTACACACAGTGACAGCAGTAAAATGAGAGGGAATGGAGGTGGACAAATGGTCATCTGAAAATTCATGAGATTAAAGGATTAGGAAATCTGAGGATGGAAGAGGTACTCATTTCAGAGAAATGAACGAAGGATGTCAAAGTAATAAAGGAGAGAGGTAAGAATCAAAAAGTCATATCAAGAGATTAACAGGCTTCCATTGTATCAATCTTCTAGGAGAAAGTGAGGACTGCAGATGCTGGAGATCAGAGGTGAAAAGTGTGTTGCTGGAAAAGCGCAGCAGGTCAGGCAGCATCCAAGGAGCAGGAGAATCGACGTTTTGGTCATGACCCCTTCTTCGGAAGAGAGCTTCTTCAAGGAAGGCATCCTTGTAAGAGGGTGAAGAAGGGCTCATGCCCGAAACGTCGATTCTCCTGCTCCTTGGATGCTGCCTGACCTGCTGCGCTTTTCCAGCAACACATTTTTCAGCTTCCATTGTATCAAGACTGGACATTTTAAAGCCAATTCCTGGAAGTTAATTGGGAGATTATCTGTTGTGGCAGGAATGTCCAATCAAACTTCAGAAAACTGCAGGAAAGGAAATACATACTAAAACTGTTGCGGAATTACAAAGTGAACATTCTCCTTGGCGCATTCGAAGGAAATGAGAGATGTCTCAGTACAGTCATGAAATTCTTCTTTGAATATTGACAAGGAGGATCAGACTGCTGAAGGTCCTGGGTACTTTATCTTAAAAGGGGAGGGATTTCCTTACACATCAATTCAAGGGCGTAAGGAGCTAAACTAAAAAGGATTTTGAGAAACTGAAGCAGTCGGTTGACTGATAGTATTTGTCTTCCAGAGGATTGTTGAAAGAGAAAATATGAATTAAAGGTACACATGGAGTTTATAAACCAGACTCATGAAAGAGTTAGAAGAAAGAATTAATTGATTAAATAGTGAAGTTGCAGTGGGTGTGAAACAAATTCCTACACAAAAAATAATTTTATGTTAAGAAATTACTTGGTAGATACAAAAATATTGGCCTTACCAAGGGTAGTGGGACAACAGACTGATGTAAAAGAAATTGAAATCTTTGAGGAGGAACATCCTCTATTGTTTCCTGACTGTGTTGTGAGTGGATCTCAGGGCCATAGAATTTGATAGGAAGAAAATCAGTCTATGAAACAGGGAGGTGATTCCAAATTCATTTGTTGGATACAAGTTTCAAAAACTTGATGAAAGGATGAAGGTTAAAAGAATGAGGTTTAGCCTGTCTTCTTCGTTATAAATGCAACAAATGGAGTAGCAATTGAAAGAGTTATATCAACAGCATACTCAGAAATTGAATCAGAAATAATGCTTCAGTGTTCTTGCTTGAAAGAAAATGGAGACCACCTCAAAACCACTAATGAGGAGTGGACAGTAATCTATCCTAATTTGATTGAAAATCGGAATGACATCGGTAATGGTTCATGATATTCTAATGGCAGCTCACAAAGTATCAAGAAAATGCAAGAAAAATATTCAAATATTTTATGGCTAGGTATTTATGAATATGCAGTCACGTTTTACCAGATGTGCCTCACATCTTTGGGAGAAACTCCAACCATCAATTAAACATTCTCATGGTATCTTAATAGATTATGTAGGATCTCTACTAAAACCCGGAGTGGGAACTAGAAACTTTTAACAGTTAGGATAAAGGAGGCATCTTCAAATGGCAACCTGCAATTAGTGTAGTGCCACAGGGATAAATGGTGGGCCCACAATTATTAGGATATATATTACTGATTTAGATGATGGAAGTGAATGTTCCATTGCCAATTTGTGGATGATACAAAAATATGTGTAAAGGCAATTAGTTAGGATGACACAAGGAGTCTACAGAAAGATATAGACAGATTGTGAGTGGCTAGAGAGTAGGCAGCTGAAATAGAATGTGGGAAAATGTCACATTATGCACTTTAGCAGGAAGAATAGTACAGCTGAATATAATTTCAATAGGATATGGGTATCTTTGTGCATGAATCAGAAAGTTAGCATTCAAGTTCACAAATAATCCACAGAAAGATATAGACAGATTGTAAGAGTGGCTGGAAACTAGGCAGTTGGAATAGAATGTGGAAAAATGTGACATTATGCACTTTAGCAGGAAGAATAGTGGAGTTGAATATAATTTCAATAGGATATGGGTATCTTTGTGCATGAATCAGAAAGTTAGCATCCAATTTGAGCATGTAGCAGGAAGGCAAATTGACTGCTGGCCTTTATTTCAAAGCGAATTGAAATGGGAGATGGCACAGGGCAGTGTGACAGTAGGCACACAGACAAACAAAATGGCTGCTGAGCCATAGATTGGCGACTTTACCCACAAGATGGCCACTGGACCACAATATGGAAAGAGACAACAGAGCAAACACAGATACTGCCTGGGACCACAACCTAGTTGGTTAGTTTAAGGCAGGTGGGGGAGAGAATACACATGGGTAGCGTATACTGTCCGCCGAAGTGTCTGCGTCCAGCCAACATCTTTGATCGGAATGCTAACTGTTTGATACGGACTCAATACAAAGTGCTAATAGCCAGGCCGGCAGTAATCGGCCTTCCCAGGAAGAGCGATTAGCATCCATTACTACAGCAAAGGACTTCCACACAGATGTTGAAATTGACAATGTGTGCGCTGAAACTGACAATGACCACCCTGAAATTAACAAAGGCTGCACTGGAACTGACAATGACTGCACCTAAAATTTTTTTTTTTAAAATAAAAGTTAGCGCTTAGAGGGATGGCAGTGAAGGCAGTGCAATGTTCCTCCTGCAACATGTATGAGGTGAGGGATGCCATCGACGTCCCTGCCGATTACACTTGCAGGAAGTGCACCCATCTCCAGCTCCGACACCAAGGTAGGGAGCGTGGACACTGTGAGTAATTATCATATCCTGTCAGTCGTAGTAGAACGACAGAGCTTGAATAGTAGTCGGGAGGGTAAAGAGTCCTGCCAGTAGCGAGCACACTGGGCAAGACATAGGTTTCTGGGCCTATCGGGAGGCGTTGGAACAGTAGAGATGGCCGGGAGTGTAGCGGATTCCCGGTAGAGAGCACATCCTATTGAGCCAGCATTCCCAGCCGACTGGTAGATACCGACTAGTACTGGTGGCCGGGAGGGTAGAGAAGTTCCGCCAGTAGAGAGCACACCTTGCTAGGAGGCTGCTACAGTCTTTCAGATGGCGCTGGGACAGTATTATTGGCCAGGGGGTGGAGAAGTCCCCACTGGTTAGGAACACTTCACTGTTGGTGGTATCCAGGGATACACAATCTGCTAAATGGCAGATCAAAGTTTTAAGGGAGGATACTGCAGGTTCCTTTATTGAGAAATACAGGACAGACAGACAAGAGCTGACAGAGCAAATGAAGAAGTGGTTGGGATCCATCCCAGACATTAACACAACAGAGAGAGAGGATAGATAAACAGAAACAGAATAAAAATCAAAAGATAGGGGTAATGTTAGTATACCAATTAGCAGGCTTAATTGAACAAGTGAGTGCCTCCACGAGTAGGTGGAGAAAGGACCAGGAACATGTTAAAGAGCTGGAGGACAGTATACAAGAGTTGGAGCAGAAGTTAAGACAGGTGCACAAAAATTCAGACGTACATTCACTTCCTCCTTACGAGACCGTCCAGCCATCTGTTACTGCTCCCTCTGTTGGACAAACCGTGCAAGAGTATCACTTAGCCCCAGTTACTAAACCAGGAATATATGTACAGTCCAAAGCGAATTATAAACCCTTCACCCCAGGAGAGAGGCAGCAAATTATGGTCTCCCTGGGCAAATTACAGCCCCAGAGCGCAAACATCAGGTTCTGGGAAGAGCTGGATAATGTATGGGTAGGGCACTGACTACACCTGAGAGACATACACCAGCTGGACCAGGCAGCTTGCCCAGTAGCTGGCGGACCCTACGCCACAGCAGCCTGAGCCTTGAGGGGAGGATGGTGGACACATGCTATCGCCCTTACAACCGTGATAGATGCCCAGCAGGCTCTCTTCGCCAATGCTGTGGTTCTGTTCGCCGAGCTGGAAGTTTTTGTTGCAAATGTTTCGTCCCTTGTCTAGGTGACATCCTCAGTGCTTGGGAGCCTCCTGTGAAGCGCTTCTGTGGTGTTTCCTCCGGCATTTATAGTGGCCTGTCCCTGCCGCTTCCGGTTGTCAGTTTCAGCTATCCGCTGTAGTGGCCGGTATATTGGGTCCAGGTCTATGTGTTTGTTGATGGAGTTTGTGGATGAGTGCCATGCTTTTAGGAATTCCCTGGCTGTTCTTTGTTTTGCTTGCCCTAAAATGGTAGTGTTGTCCCAGCCAGGGAATTCCTAGCTAATGACCGGGTGGATCCAGACACTTCGATGGGCAGTATTCACTACTCATGGTATTCTCTCCCCTACCCGCCTTAAACTAATCAACTAGGTTGTGAGTGCATTGTGCTGGCATTCTGGTGGCTCTGCTGTCTCTCTCCATATTGTGGTCCGGAGGCCATCTTGTGTGTCAAGTGACCAATTTATGGCTCAGCGGCCATCTTGTGTATCTGTGTGCCTTGTGTCACCCTTCCCCATGTCATCTTCCACTTCACTCCACACACACACACACCCGCCCCCGCACACTTTGTCATCAAGGTGGCGACTTTGGACATCTCCTGCAGACCACCCAATTTACATGTAGAGGTAGGTCATCTCCAGCAGCTCCTCCTCCCGAGGAGTATCATAGAGTGCTAATTTCACTGGGGGCTCTTCCATGGTGACACTCGCTGCGGGTACAGTTCTCGTCAGTAGCGCCTTACAGCAGAGTTTTCAACACCTGAGGCCCACACAATATCGGCATGAGTGCAATGAGGAGAACTATCCTGTGTGCCATATAGGGTCCCGAAGATTACAGCTATTTGTAATTGTGGCTCTCTGTCAAAAATTACTTAGCTGGTCTCAGATATTCTTAATGTCTTCTGTAATGTTATCAGAGTCATCGATAAATGGGTGATACAATTGTCACCAATAATTGTACAAATTCCCCCTTGCTGTGCTAATCGATAATCCACTGTGTAACATGTCTGCTGTTTGTAGAGTCTGAGCTCAGCCAACTCTGTATTAATTGCTTCCAGAGCGTTTGAGGTATTATTGCCAAAGATAGTCAGCAACCTCCCCCCCCCCACCACCCCAGCCAAAGATAGAGATTCCAAGAATCCATATCCCAACGATAAGCCCAAAGTGGTGGGGACCTGCCAGTCAGCACAGAACTCCTGGCTGATGGAGTGGGTCACGATGCTTCCCTGGACATGTCCCCCACTGGGGCATGCTACAGTAAGGGGTGCAATTGTCCCTACTGCGAATAGGTTTGGGAGGCCTGGTGCTTCTGTCGCATAAGTCCCCTTAAATAGAAAAACAAATCCCTTTGCCGCTTGGTAACATACATTGTCCTGTCCTTCTGTCTGTTTGTCCACCCATGTCGCCCCTGATCACCCGGGAGATCCCCCCAGCAGGTAAGTATGAAAAGTCCATGTGGTAGAGCTGACATGAGTGTGATTGTACTGACCACATATGCATGCCTGCTCGCTGCAGGTTTAGATAAACTGTGCCCTGGTGACTGTACTGTGCTGGTAAGTGCACTGTGTCTGGACGCATGAGTCATTTTTAGGAACCAGGGCATAAACAAATAAGGATTCTACTGATCGCACCAGTGGGTAGCAGACAGTTTGATTCCCATGCAAATTTAGGTGGGTTTTATAGAAGAGGTTATCTTCAAATCCTGACATGCTTCTGACAGCTGCAACACTAAAATACAGTAAAATGCATACATGGATATACATTTTTGCACTTAAATAACATCGAAGTGTCTGCTAACTGTTTGATACGGATTCAATACAAAGTGCAAATGTCCATATTACAGAGGAAGAAGTGCTGGACGTCTTCAAACGCACAAAGGTGGATAAATCCCCAGGACCTGATCAGGTGTATCCTAGAACTCTGTGGGAAGCTAGAGATGTGATTGCTGGGCCTCTTGCTGAGCTATTTGGATCATCGATAGTCACAGGTGAAGTGCCGGAAGACTGGAGGTTGGCTAACGTGGTGCCACTGTTTAAGAAGGGTGGTAAGGACAAGCCGGGAAACTATAGACCAGTGAGCCTGACGTTGGTGGTGGGCCAGTTGTTGGAGGGAATCCTGAAGGACAGGATGTACATGTATTTGGAAAGGCAAGGACTGATTAGGGATAGTCAACATGGCTTTGTGTGTGGGAAATCATGTCTCACAGATTGAGTTTTTTGAGGAATTAACAAAGAGGATTGATGAGGGCAGAGCGGTAGATGTGATCTATATGGACTTCAATATGGCGTTCGACAAGGTTCCCAATGGGAGACATGTTAGCAAGGTTAGATCTCACGGAATACAGGGAGAACTAGCCATTTGAATACAGAACTTGCTCAAAGGTAGAAGACAGAGGGTGGTGGTGGAGGGTTGTTTTTCAGACTGGAGACCTGTGACCAGTGGAGTGCCACAAGGATCGGTGCTGGG
>NC_057713.1:101332943-101351480 GCF_004010195.1 Chiloscyllium plagiosum | reverse complement strand
AAGGGTCTGTTTCCATGCTGTATATCTCTATGACTCTATGCTAATAGCCAGGCCTACTGTAATCGTCCTTCTCAGGAAGAGCGATTAGCAACTATTACTACAGTATATGGACTTTCGCGCAGACTTTGAAATTGACGGAGTCTGCAGTGAAACTGACAATGACCACGCTGAAATTAACAACGGCTGCACTGGAACTGTCAATGACTGCACCAAAACTATCAACAGTTCTGCAATGTTTACAATAAACAAACTATGTTACAAAGGCAATAACCTCATCACTGACCTATTATATCACAAAATGTATAAAAGTATCTTCACACGTGCTCAGGGTGGAAAGAAGACTCGCAGCTAACCAATGTGCTCTTTTTCTCTCCCTGGAGCTTCTATGTTTCCTTGTACAATAAACTCTGCCATTGAACCCTGACTCTGACTCCAAGGCTGGTGATTTTCCCCACAACAGAATAAACTATGTAAATTAGGTGGTATTACTAAACTATATAGGACACTGGTCAGACCATATCTGGAACTGAAAACAGTTTGGGTTCACTTATCTAAGGAAAGACATGCTGGCTTTGGAGTAGTGCAGCATATTTCACAAGGTTGTTTCCAGGTATGGAGGAATTGAGTTATGAGCAGAGGCTGAGTAGGCTGGACATGTCACCATTTGAATCTAGAAGAATGAGCGATAATCTTATTGAAACACAAAAGGTTCTTCGGGGTTTGACAGAGGAAATGCAGAAAGGATGCTTTTCCTTATGGGAGAGTTTCAGTCCAGAGGGCAAAATGTCAGAGCAAGGGGTTCCTATTTAAGAGGAAGAATTTCTTCTCTCAGAGGGGAGTGAATCTAGACTGAGTTGTTATGTATATTCAAGACTGAGTGAGTTTTGAGAAACTTTCTAGCTCAGGCTGAGCCGGAAGGTTCATTTCCAGACGTTTCATCACCGTACTAGGTAACATCTTCAGTGGGCCTCCGGGCGAAGCACTGCTGATAATTCCGGCTATCTATTTACATGTTTGGGTGTCTTTGGGTTGGTGATGTCATTTCCTGTTATTTTTCTCAGGGGGTGGTAGGTGGGATCTAATTTGATGCGTTTGTTGATAGAGTTCCGGTTGGAATGCCATGCTTCTAGAACGACCTGATACAGACAACAAGCAAAACTAATGTCATTTACAAAATATCGTGCAAGAATTGTAACAAACACTACATTGGACAAACAGACAGAAAACTATCCACCGGGATACATGAACATCAACTAGCCACAAAATGACATGACCGTCTCTCATTTACATACAGATAAGGAAGGGCACCACTTCGACTGAGACAACACATCCATGCTAGGACAAGCCAAACAGAAACATGCATGAGAATTCCTAGAAGCATGGCATTCCAACTGGAACTCTATCAACAAACACATCAAGTTTGACCCCATCTACCACCCCTGAGAGAAAAAACAGGAAATGACATCACCATGGGAAATGACATCACCGTTGGAAATGACATCACCGTGGGAAATGACTTCACCATCCCAAAGACACCCAAACATATAAATAGAAAGCAGGAATTATTAGTAGTGCTTCGCCCGGAGGTTCAATGAAGGTGTTACCTAGTATAGTGACGAAACATCTGGAAATGAATCTTCCAGCTCAGCGAACAAACCTACATCCAGAATTCCAGATTGAAATAGACATATTCTTAATCAGTAAGGGCATCAAGGGTTCTGGAGATAAGGCGGGAAAGTGGAGTTGAATATTATTAGATCAGCCATGATGTCACTGAATGGCACAGAAGACTTCATGGGCTAAATGGCCTACTTCTGCTCCTACATCTTATAGTCTTAATTCCGTGCTGGCTTTTCTTAATTAATCCACAGATGTCCAAGTACTTTTAGACTTTTGTTCAAGATTTTAGTTTTTAAAAGTTTACATTTTTCCATAGTTAAACTGACTGGCATATAATTGCTGGGTTTAGCCTTCAACCCATTTTTGATCAAGGCTGCAACAGTTGCACTTCTCCAGGTCTTTGGCATCTAAGGATGATTGGAATATTTATGTGCACAATCACAGCAATTTTCTCCCTTACTTCCTCCAGCATTCTCAGGTACACATCATCACATCCTCGTGGCTTGCTGTGAGCACAGATCGGCATTGAAGCTACTGAATTTTATTGATTCCTTTAGTCCTCAATTAACTCCTCTTTAACTGTGGCTTGGGTGGCATTTTGTTTTCTATGTCCAAGACAGAAAATAATCTCTTCCTGTATTCGCTCCATTCCTCCTTTTATTATCCTTTAACTATCCATATGTCCATAGAAAACTGTAGGATTCCCTTTTGAAAAAGGACATAAGAATATTTACAATGAAAATGTTGAGGCAATTCTTTAACTGGTTTATGTAGTGCACACAGCGTAATGGGATGGTAATATTAACAGACTTTGACATCACAAGAAGTGACATCGATATTAAAGAACCCTTTTCGATTATGATGTCATGCTTTTTGTTCATTGTCGAGCGACAAAATATCTCAGTTCACAGTTTACAGGAAAGGCGCTCAATCAGTTTTATGTGATGCCTTGAAAATGCAGATTCACATCACATGCTCACTGAATTGTGCTTACCAGGAATATTCTTCACAGCCAACTTGTTGCAGAGTTGGAGAAGAAATGCTTTCAGAGGATCAAGCGGTGATGAGTTTTTACTCTATCCATTGGTGATGACTACCAGATCCATCAGTAGAGTGCTTTAGAAACACTGACCAGACAGGAATTTCTTTCCAAGAGGTTTAAGGTTCGTGTAGCTGATTCATTTTTTAAGACTTCGCAGGAGAACAATGGGGTTGAAACTTAAAATTTTCTGTCAACCACTGTCCAAAATGTCACCAATACAAGTGTTAAATTATGAGTAGAGAATATACATAAATCTAGTTTGTGCTCTCTGCAAAGTCGAAATTTATAGGCAATTTGATTGAGGATTTCTGGGTTTTGTAAAGAATTAATAGGGTGAATCATGAGAAATATTTTCCACTCCTTGATTAGGAAACAGGGATAAAAGCTCACAATTACAGTTTGACTTTACTGGAAAAAATTAGGAAATATAAATATGATGGGTGAGCCCATAACATCAGCAAAAGATGAGGCTGAGTCATTGGCACAGCTTCTCTTATCTGAAGGACTGTATACTTGTGCTATAATAAAAATAGTTATGATGAAAGGTGGCAAGGTAAGATAACTATCACTCTCTTTTCAGTTTGACACGATTCAAACCCCTTTGTTTTTAAATGGATTTGCAAGACATCGAGTACACCAATGGCAGTTTTGTACCTCCATTTGGAATTTACCTCACAAGCTCTTCTTGACCCCTTCACAACTGAAGCTCTCACAATGCACAATTTTTTATTACAGCAGATATCTGCTAATACTGAGACATATTCTCATATCTTCACCACCTTATGTTGCTTTTCTTATTCCAGGAGAAACAGCACACAATGCAGGAAAGGCAGATCACTGGCAAGACGTATCTTTACCATCACCTGTTGAGGACACACTCTGCGTTAGTTATTGGCTGTGATGAGATCAGTCAATCCATGCCAGGTGGAGGTGAGTGTGAGGTGAATGTTTACTATTAATTAACATTTATATTCTCCTGGCAATGGGATGGTGCTCTTCTCAAAATTAAGTTTTTCCTGATTTGGACTTCTGGTTCCTCAGCCTTTTCAGTAGAAGCTGTGCTTTCCTCCTCCATTGAATGCACTTCCAGTTCTTTCTCAATATCAGAAGTTGCATAGGGATTATCAAAAAAACATTCAGCATTGTACTCTGGTTCCATTCTTGATTGATCAAAGCATCAAAAGTTTCCCTTGAAAATCTCAGAAACCTCTCTAGCTGGTGATTAGGTCTCATAAAAGTGATGTTCATCTTGCTCATATGGCACTCAAAGTTATATACAACAGTAGCAAGGCTCTATGCCTTGTCACTGAGAATCCATGCTGACATTTGTTTTTCCTGGATAGAACTGGGAGGTTGCAAATGCATATGCAAATCCATTTCATAAATTTATTTGCTTGCAATACCTTGCTGTAAATTTATTATTCCTATGAAACATTCATTGCTGCTTCTCAAAGTGAGTGAAATTTCAATATGGTTCAAACCTAAGCCTGCAGTAGAGTGTTGGTGCCATCTATTGTTTCATGAACTTTGGGGAAACAAGCAGGAATGTTGGAATTGAATGGTACTTTGTATTGCTATAAAGGGGTGCAGTGAAGATTTACTGAATTGATTCCTAGGATACAGAACTGAATAATGAGGAAAGATTGATTGGTTAGGATTGTATTCACTGGAGTTTTGAAGAATGAGAGAGGATCTCATAGAAACTTTTAAAATTCCAGCAGGACTACATAGGCTAGAGACAGGTAGGGTGCTCCTGATGGTGGGGTAGCCCAGAACGCAGCATAATAATAATTTAATGATGAGGGAAACTTATCAGGACGGAGATGAGGAGAAATTTCTTCATCCAGACAGTGATGAGCCTGTGGAATTCACCACGACAGAAAGTAGATGAGGTCTGTCTGTGTTTTCATTGTCATTGTTGTAGCTCTTGTGGCTCAAGGGATATAGAGAGGGTAGGAATTGGATATGGAGTCATATGATCATTTGAATGGTGGAGCTGGCCCAAAGGGTTGAAAGGTCTGCTCCCACTCCTATCTTTGTTTCTATGATGCTCCTGCCTTGAAGTAGTTACAAAATGGATCATTTTCCCAGTTTACCTTGAGGCGTTTCAATGACCTGATGAGGGCAGGAATGGATGGATCTGTGGGCAAATTTGGGTTTTTACAACTCGAAAAGGAGTCAACGCCATAATGATGGGGCGATTAATTAAGTTTGACAGCTGGATTTAGGCCACATTTAAATGATCAATTTTATGTTGAAGGATAATTGAAGGGAATGATCACAAACAGATCCTAAGAAACAGGAGCAGGATGAGGCTATTCTGCCCACTGATCATACCACATAATTCAATATGATTATGCCTGATATGACTGTGGTCCTTAATTCTTCTTTCTATCCATTACCTTCAACTCCGTTGTTAATCAAAAATTTGTTTCAGTCTTGAACATATACAATTATGCCACATTCACTGTTCCGTGCAAGAAAAGTTTCAAAGACGAACAGTCTTCAGAGTAACAAATACATTCTTACCTTTGTCTTCAATAGAGGATTTCTCATTTTGAATCTGTGCATCCTTGATCTAGATTCCCCATGAGAGAAAATATCAGCACCTACCCTGTTAAGCACTGTTCATTTTTGATAAGATCACTATAATTCTTCTAAACTCCAATGAATATAGGCCTAATTTCTGCAAATGGCAGTCCTAGAATAAGTAGAAGAGAGAGAACAGAAGAGAGTCAAGCTGTCAGGGCAGGCAGGGACAAGGTAAGACTAATAAATTAAACTGCACTTATTTCAATACAAGGGGTCTAACGGGGAAGGCAGATGAACTCGGCATGGTAGGAACATGGGACTGAGATATCACACAGCAATTACAGAAACAGGGCTCAGGGATGGGCAGAACTGGCGGCTTAATGTTCCAGGATACAAATGCTACAAGAAGGATAGAAAGAGAGGCAGGAGAAGAGGGGGAGTGACGTTTTTGATAAGAGATAGCATTACAGCTGTACTGAGGGAGGATATTCCTGGAAATACATCCAGGAAAGTTATTTGGGTGGAACTGAGAAATGGATGATCACTTTATTGGGATTGTATTATAGACCCCCTAATAGTCAGAGGGAAATTGAGAAATAAACTTGTTAGGAGATCTCAGTTATCTGTAAGAATAATGGGGTGGTTATGGTAGGGGATTTTAACTTTCAAAACATAGACTGGAATTGCCGTAGTGTTCAGGGTTTAGATGGAGAGGAATTTGTTAAAATTTTCTGATTCAGTATGTGGATGTACCTACTGGAGAAGGTGCAAAACATGACCTACTCCTGGGAAATAAGGCAGGGCAGGTGACTGAGGTGTCAGTGGGGGAGCACTTTGGGGCCAGCGACCATAATTCCATTAGATTTTAAATCGTGATGGAAAAGGATAGACCAGACCTAAAAGTTGAAGTTCTAAATTGGAGAAAGGCTAATTTTGATGATATTAGGCAAGAATTTTCAAAAGCTGACTGGGGGCAGATGTTCGCAGGTAAAGAGACGGCTGGAAAATGGGAAGCCTTCAGGAATGTAATAACGAGAATCCAGAGAAAGTATATTTTTGTTAGGGTGAAAGGAAAGGCTGGTAGTTTTAAGGAATGCTGGATGACTAAAGAAATTGAGGGTTTGGTTAAGAAAAAGAAGGAAGCATATGTCAGATATAGTCAGGATAGATCGAGTGAATCCTTAGAAGAGTATAAAGGCAGTAGGAGTATACTTAAGAGGGAAATCAGGAGGGCAAAAAGGGGACATGAGATAGCTTTGATAATGGAATTAAGGAGAATCCAAAGGGTTTTTACAAATACATTAAGGACAAAAGGGTAACTAGAGAGAGAATAGGGCCCCTCAAAGATCAGCAAGGCGGCCTTTGTGTGGAGCTGCAGAAAATGGGGGAGATACTAAACGAGTATCTGCATCAGTATTTACTGTGGAAAAGGATATGGAAGATATAGAATGTAGGGAAATAGATGCTAACACCTTGCAAAATGTCCATATTACAGAGGAGGATGTGCTGCATGTCTTGAAATGCATAAAGGTGGATAAATCCCAGGACCTGATCAGGTGTATCTGTGGGAACTCTGTGGGAAGCTAAAGAGGTGATTGCTGGGCCACTTGCTGAGATATTTGGATCATCGATAGTCACAGGTGAGGTGCCGGAAGACTGGAGGTTGGCTACCGTGGTGCCACTGTTTAAGAAGGGTGGTAAAGACAAGTCAGGGAACTACAGACCAGTGAGCCTGACGTCGGTGGTGGGCCAGTTGTTGGAGGGAATCCTGAAGGACAGACTGTACATGTATTTGGAAAGACAAGGACTGATTAGGGATAGTCAACATGGCTTTGTGTGTGGGAAATAATTTCTCAAAACTCGATTGAGTTTTTTGAAGAAGTAACAAAGAAGATTGATGAGAGCAGAGTGATAGATGTGATCTATATGGACTTCAGTAAGGCGTTCGACAAGGTTCCCAATGGGAGACTGGTTAGCAAGGTTAGATCTCATGGAATACAGGGAGAACTAGCCATTTGGATACAAAACTGGCTCAAAGGTAGAAGACAGAGGGTGGTGGTGGAGGGTTGTTTTTCAGACTGGAGGCCTGTGACCAGTGGAGTGCCACAAGGATCAGTGCTGGGTCCACTAGATTTTTTTCATTTACATAAATGATTTGGTTGTGGGCATAAGAGGTAAAGTTAGTAAGTTTGCAGATGACACCAAAATTGGAGGTGTAGTGGACAGCGAAGAAGGTTACCTCAGATTACAACAGCATCTTGACCAAATCAGCCAATGGGCTGAGAAGTGGTAGATGGAGCTTAATTCAGATAAATGCGAGGTGCTGAATTTTGGGAAAGCAAATCTTAGCAGGATTTATACACTTAATCGTAAGGTCCTAGAGAGTGTCGCTGAACAAAGAGACTGTGGAGTGCAGGTTCATAACTCCTTGAAAGTGGAGTCGCAGGTAGATAGGATAGTGAAGAAGGCATTTGGTATGCTTTCTTTAATTGGTTAGAGTATTGAGTCCAGGAGTTGGGAGGTCATGTTGTGTCAGTACAGGACATTGGTTAGGCCCCTGTTGGAATATTGCGTGCAATTCTGGTCTCCTTCCTATCGGAAAGATGTTGTGAAACTTGGAAGGGTTCAGAAAAGATTTCCAACGATGTTACCAGGGTTGGAGGATTTGAGCTATGGAGAGAGGCTGACCAGGTTGTGGCTGTTTTCCTTGGAGCGTCGGAGGTTGAGGGGTGACCTTATAGATGTTTACAAAATCATGAGGGTTGAGGGGTGACCTTATAGATGTTTACAAAATCATGAGGAGTATGAATAGGATAAATAGACAAATTCTTTTCCCTGGGGCCGGAGAGTCCAGAGGGCATAGGTTTAGGGTGAGAGGGGAAAGATATAAACGAGACCTAAGGGGCAACTTTTTCACACAGAGGGTAGTACATGTATTGAATGAGCTGCCAGAGGAAGTGGTGGAGGCTGGTACAATTGCAACATTTAAAAGGCATTTGGATGGGTATATGAATAGGAAGAGTTTGGAGGGATATGGGCCGGGTGCTGGCAAGTGGGACTAGATTGGGTTGGGATATCTGGTCAGCATGGACGGGTTGGACCAAAGGGTCTTCTTCCACGCTGTACATCTCTATGACTCTAAGTATCATGAATCTTCTTAAACTACTTACAATAAAGTAATTCTTTCTTTAAGACAGGATAGTAAACTACTTACAATAAAGTAATTCTTTCTTTAAGACAGGATAGTAAACTGTTTGCTGTATTCTAGATGCAATCTCACTAATTCCTTGCATAATTGCAACAAGACTTGATTCACTCATGGGACATGGGTGTTGCTGGCTAGGCAGCACTTTTCCCATTCCAAGTTGCCCTTGAAATGCCTTCTTGAATCACTGCAATCCATGTGTAGGTTGACTCACAATAACCTTAGGGAGGGAATTTCAGGATTTTGACCCAGGGACAATGAAGAAAGAGTGTTATATTGAGTGGCTGAAGATGTTAGTGTTTCCATGTATCTGCTGCCGTTGTCCTTTTAGATGAAGGTAGTCATGGATCTTTGGTGAATTTCTGCAGTGAATCTTGTAAATTGTAGCAGCAGTATGTACTGAGCATCAGTGGTGGAGGGAGTGGATACACATGGATGTGGTGCCAGTCAAGCAGATTACTTTGTCCTGGATTGTGTCAAGCTCCTTGAGTATTGTTGGATCTGCACCTATCCAGACAAAAATGGGAAATACTGCATCACATTCGTGAAATGTGCCATGTCTGACTGTGGACAGGCTTTAGGAGTCAGGCAGTGAGTTATTTGCCACTATATTTCTAGCCTCTGACCTACTCTTGTAGTCACTTGTATTTGTATGGCGAGTCATAGAGATGTACAGCACAGAAACAGACCCTTCGGTCCAACCCGTCCATGCCAACAAGATATCCCAACCCAATCTAATCCCACCTGCCAGCACCTGGCCCATATCCCTCTAAACCCTTTTTAATCATGTACCCATCCAAATGCCTCTTAAATGTTGCACTACCAGCCTCCACTACTTTCTCTGGCAGCTCATTCCATACGCATACCATCCTCTGCATGAAAACGTTGCCCTTTAGATCTCTTTTATATCGTTCCCTTCTCACCCTAAACCTATGCCCTCTAGTTCTGGATCCCCCACGCCATGAAAAGACTTGGTCTATTTATCCTATTCAGGTCCCTCAGGATTTTATAAACCTCTATAAGGTCACCCCTCAGCTTCTGACGCTCCAGGGAAAGCAGCCCCAGCTTGTTCAGCTTCTCCCTATAGCTCAAATCCTCCAACCCTGACAACATCCTTGGAAATCTTTTATAAACCCTTCCAAGTTTCACAACATCTTTCCGAAAGGAAGGAGACCAGAATTGCACGCAATA
The DNA here is from genome assembly GCF_004010195.1 of Chiloscyllium plagiosum. Classification (NCBI taxonomy): domain Eukaryota; kingdom Metazoa; phylum Chordata; class Chondrichthyes; order Orectolobiformes; family Hemiscylliidae; genus Chiloscyllium; species Chiloscyllium plagiosum. The sequence continues at coordinate 101,341,890 of NC_057713.1, read as the reverse complement.
TTCCAACAGGGGCCTAACCAAGAGTCCAGGTGAGTTTCTGGTCAAAGGTAATTGCAAGAATGTTGATAGTGTGTGATTCATTGATGTCAACACCATTTAATGTCAAGGAGCAGTGGGTTCGATTGTCTCTTACTGGAGATGGTCATTGCCTCGTATTTGTGTGCAAGACTTCCTGACTTTTAAATGCTATCCCCTTTTGAAAAAGGCCAATATTCCATTTCCTTTTCTAATCACTTATTATTAATATTTTGTGATTTATGTGATTATTTTGCATCATAACATTTGCAGGTTCTCTCCATTTAAAGTGCCTGCTTTTCTATTTTTACTGCCAAAGTGGAGAACCTTACATTTTCCTACATTGTACTTCATGTGTTTTTTTTTGCACTCGCTTCAGCTATCCTCCTACCTGTCATTGTATTAGCACATTTTGGCAAATTGATCTTAAGTACTTAATGTAGTTCACAAATGGTTGAAGCCATAGTACTCTTGTGATACTCTAACAGTTAATCTGCCAACCTGAAAAGGTTCCACTTATCTTGCTTCTCTTTTTTAAGTTGGTTCCCCTCCATGCCAATATTTTTGTCCCAACAGCATGACCTCTAACCAAGTTACTTGAAGGCAAAAGAATGGTTTCTCTCCTCTTCCTACCTGCCTCAAAACCGAGGCCAGATTGGAAGTGATCACTACATGGTGAATAATTACTCACTTTTTAAAAAAACATTGCCTCGACTGGGCCAAGAGTGGGAAGGCGTGCCTCAGGTTTGTCTCTCCCCATTGCAATTTTGGATAAATAAGGGTGGGTAAGAGGGTGTGGGAAGGCAGTCTGGGGAATTTTACAGGTACCGACCTAAGACCTGCATTTGAAGGGTACAGTAAGTCATGTCCTTCGTTTCAATCCTGTTCTTGAATGGGGGTAGAGAAGAGGACCAGCACTTTGTCCAAGTACCCTTTTAGCATTATAATATTTCAAATAATGCTAGGTGATCAGATACCACAAAGAATTATTAACTAAGACTCCCCTGAGCTTCCCACTCCACCCCATACAATCACTAAACCTATTCATTGTCATTGCCCCAGAAACTGACCATTGTGTCAACAAACTTCGTAATTACAGGTAATTAATAACTTTGGGCTCACTGTGCCAACATATTTGATACCAATGACATTGAATGGAATAAACAGAAACCAAGCTTCCAATGCATATTAATCCTTTTGGCCCACCCAACTATAACATATATTCAAGCAATGTTAGGATAGTAACCTGCCTTTGTTTGAAAGAAACTGAGCTTTGGGTGAATATTAATACCATTCACTAGAATATAAAGTGCCGGCTCTTGAATGACTGAAGATTCATTCACTCAATCCAAAAAGGCTATTTAAATACTTTTAAGTAAATTCAAGATCAAATAACAATACAGTATACTAATAGTGCTTTGAGATTCTGTGATGAAAAGGTAGAACTTTCCCAGAGTAAAAGAGAAGCAGACACACCAGGAATAAGTATTGAAACTGGAAGAGAAGCTCTTTGTTATAACCAAATAATAACCTGGCATTTATCTTTCAAACTGCCCTAATCTTTCCTGCCTTGATTTTTATATGTTTGCACTTTTACCTCTAGCCAGAAGGTTGCGGGCTCAAGACTACTCCTGAGCACACCTCTTCAGTAATATAGAAAAGTGTGTGCACCCAGGTTAGATTAGTTGAATCAGAATGCAAAAGACTCAAAGTCAAATAATGGATGGGTAATAGATGCAGCTTTGTTAGTGTTGCTCATATGCAATAAATAAAATTAGATATGTAGAATCACAGAAATTGTAGCTGAGGAGACCACTCAGTCCATCATGCGGTTGTCAGTGACAGTCCTTCAATTGAACCCGTGTGCAGATACCACATTTCCTTGTTCTTTCTCTGTTCTTTTGTAATGTCTATAGTGATGCAGACTTACCTTAGACATTTCAACCTGATTTTTTTTAAAACCTTGCCAGACAGGATAAAAATTCTCCTCTTTCTACTCATTCTGAGCGGTAAACCTTTGCAGTGTAAAAAGCAGTTAGGAATGAACAAATGGACAAGCAAGACTTTAATTGGGGAATAAAGAAGGAAAAGAAAGCAATAACCACAGAAAATGCTTAAAATATTTAACAGGTCAGGTATCAGACACGAAGAAAGAAATTTGAATTTCAGCTCTATTTTTCATAAGAACAACGGCAACAATTTATTTTAATGCAGTACTTTAGTCATAATAAAATGTCCCAAAGTGCAACATTGCACTGTCATAAAGCAAAATTTGACAGAATGTTACACATGTTCAAAGAGGTAGGTTTAAAGGAACATTTTAAAGCAGAGAGGGATGCAGAGGCAGAAAGGTTAAGGGAGAGAATTCCACAGCTTGAATGTCAGAAGCTGAAGACACAGCTGCCAAATGTGAAGGAACTGAAATTGGGAATTTTCCAGAAGCCAGAATTAAATGTAGCTGGTATCTTGGTGGGTTGTGGTCTCACAACTTTAGCTCCACACTAATTTCCTAACTTTAAATTTCCCTGCTATCTTTTGTCTGGTTCAAATTAAAAATTTTCTGCCTCACAATTGGTCCTTGCTATTTTTCAAATGAATACCATTATGTTAATTTACATAACTTTAAATTGGGTGAAAGAAGAGAGAGAGAGAGCTTGTGCATAAAACTTTGAGCTGTCAGAACAGGTTAACAAAATAATTAATGAAGCAAATGGGAACCTGAGCTTTGTATACTCCCAAGCAGCTCTAGCAAACCTCCTTGCCAGTATATTAGTCCTCTTCCAATTCAGGTGCAATCCATCCTTCTTAGATAGGTAAACAACAGCACTTTAAAAAGGAGGAAGAGAGATAAAGGCACAGGCTACATGGTCAGTGTGACAGAGAGAGAGAGAGACAGAGAGAGAGAGAGTGAGAAATAAAAACCTACACTGCTGTTGAATATAGCAGTAAGTCTGCACAGCTACCGCCTTTGTTTGAATTCAAGTATTTCAGGACATCGGAGTGTGTCGAAGAAAAATGAACAAACAGCGAAATTCACAGCTGACCTTGGAGGAACCTGTGTGGGAGAGCTCACAGAACAGGAGCAGATAACTGCATGGTTTCTAAGTGTAACCTTGCTGACTTCTTATAATAGTGAGTAGAGTGAGTTCTTTTTGGTGACATCTTATTGAGATCTGTCTCGATTAAAATTGAAAAATATAAACCACAAGTACTAAGTTGCCCTGGAGCAGTGTTTTTTTTAGAGCAATAAGACTATGCTATTTTCTGGGACTGCAGATTGTTAAAGTGCAAAGATGGCCTTTAGTCGTGATGTGCTCTTCCTGTCTGATGTGGGAAATTAGGGAGAATTTCCATGTTACTGATGATTATGTCAATTTGGTTGCAAATCCTATCAGATCTCATTGATTGGTTGGACCGGCAGTTAGAGGCAATGAGGAATTTGCATGAACTAGGGGGTGTGATGCATGGCAGTTACAGGAAGGAGGAAAACCACAAATATAGTCAGGTAGATTGGTTATCTCCAGGAAAGGTAGGAGAGGGAGGCAGGTAGTGCAAGAGTCTCCTGTAGCTATCCCCATTTCAAACAAGTATGTTGTTTTGGAAAAGATAGGGGGTGATGGACTCTCAGGGTGATGTAGCATGAACAGCCAGGTTTCTGGTACGGAGACTGGCTCTAACATAACGAGAGGTATATGTGGTTCCAAGCAATCGATTGTGATTGGGGACTCTAGTCAGAGGCACAGACAGATGTTTCTGAGGCTGACATCAAGAAATCAGAATGGTGTGTTGCTTCCCTGGTGCCAGGATCAAGGATATCTCAGAGAGTGCAGAATATTCTCAAAGTGGAGTGGGACCAGTAGGAGGTCATTGTACACATTGCAACTTATGACATAGGAAGGAAAAATTATGAGATTCTGAAGAGAGAATACAGGAAGTTAGGCAGGAATTTAAAAATGAGGTCCTTGACAGTAGCAATATATGGATTACTCCTGGTGCCAAGAGCTAGTGAGGATAGGAATAGGAGGACAGAGCAGATGAATGCGTGGCTGAGGAGCTGGTGCAGGTGAGAAGGGTTCACATTTTTGGATAATTGGAATCTCTTCTGGGATAGAAGTGACCTGTGTGAGAAGGACAGATTGCACCTGAATTGGAAGAGGACTAATATACTGGCAGGGAAACTTGCTAGAGCAGCTTGGGAGGATTTAAACCAGTAAGGTAAAGGGGTGGAACTGAGGGAGATAGTGAGGAAAGAGATCAGTCTGAGACTGGTACAGTTGGGAAAAGGAGCAAGTCAAACAGTCAGGGCAGGCAGGAACAAAGCAGAGAACGAGGTAGGACTGGATAAATCAAACTGCATTTATTTCAATGCAAGACACCAAACAGGGAAGGCAGATGAACTCAGGGCATGTTAGGAACAGGGGACTGGAATATCATAGCAATTACAGGGATATAGTTCAGGAATAGACAGGACTGGCAGCTTAATTTTCCAGGATACAAATGCTTATAGGAAGGATTGAAAGAAGGAGGCAAGAAAGGAGGGAGAGTGGCATTTTTGGAAAGGGATAACTTTATGGTTGTACTTAGGGAGGATGTTCCTGGAAATATGACCAGGGAAGTTAGTTGGGTGAAACTGAGAAATAAGAAAGGCACGATCATCTTATTGGGATTGTACTACAGACCTCCTCCCGCCAAATAGTCAGCAGGAAATTGAGAATCAAATTTGTAAGGCGATCTCAGTTATTTGTAACAATAATAGAGTGGAAATGGTAGGGGATTTAAATTTTTGACTGCCATAGTGTTAAGGGTTTATGTTGAGAAATTTGTTAAGTGATCTAAAACAGTTCAACTCAATGCTGAGGTTAGAATGTTGTAAAGTGCCGGATTAAAAGATGAGATGCTGTTCAAGTTTGCACTGACCTTCACTGGAATGGTATCAAAAGTTGAGGACAGAGGCAGTGAGACAGACAGAGTGGGAGTGTGATAGAGAATTAAAATGGCAAACAACCAAAAGCTAAGGCGCATGCCAGTGGTAATCAAAAAGTGATAATCCAATATGTTTGGTTTTCCCAGCATATCCTGCACAAATTGTTTGAATCACCTTTTTCAAAATCTCCAGTAATATGCAAAGAAGTACCGTCTGAGACACCTCAGCAGATGATGTCAAGAAATAATCAGTTTTGACAAGTATTTAGTCCTTTAGTGTTTAACATTACCGATGCCATACATGAACACATGGAGGAGCTATTGTTGCAGCTTTCAGTTAGTCATCATACAAAACCACTTCAGATTGTTCTTATAACAATTCTTATGAAATATGTGGCAATAAAAGCCCATGTAGTTGTCTTGTTTGCACTGATTCTAAGTTCACTTGTAACTTAAAGTAAATAGGAAATCTACTACCTCAAGTGAAACTGTTTGATGATCTGCTGCTTTGAGAATGATTGCACACACTGGATCAACTCTGAGTATTTTATTCAAAATGATTTGCATTTCTGAACTGTTCACTTTCCCAAGCTTTGTTTTAAAAAGTGAAATAATTCTAAAGTTGCATAGTGTACTTAATAAGTCATTTGATGAAAACATTCAGGGAATCAAAGTTGCTTTGTAATTTATTTGGCCTTGGGATTGAAACAACATTGGCTTTGTTGTCTGTTCCGAGTTACAGTGAGGATATTGAACGTCAACTGCATGGGTTGGGAATAAGATCACATGTAGATCAGCCTGGGTAAGAGAGGCAGGCAGACTCTTGTCTTTGAAGAACATGTATGGAACAATTGAACTTATATCAATAAGAAGCAGTATGAAAGGTTCTTATTTTGTCTCTGGTGCCATCATATTATTATTTCATAATTTACAAGGATGACATTTTAACTTAGGTCAGAATCAGAACCAGGTACCTCGCTACCAGATGAAGTACCAATGTACCTCGCTGTAAATCTTCAAAGCAAAGTCAAAAGAGTTAGTCTGGCATTACCTTCATTTCCAAACCAAATTAGTATTTTATTCACAAAGACAGAAAATGTTGGAGAAACTCAGCAGGTCTAGCAGCATTTGTTAAGAGAAAATCAGAGATAACATTCTGAGTCCAATATGATTCTTCTTCAGAACTGAAATGTTTTAGAGGATGATTGTTCTTGTACTTTTGACAGAGGCGGAGGAAGAGCAAGGAAACAGATGGTGTGGAGCCCAGTTCATGATACAAACCGGTTGCTAATGGGCTGAAAAACAATTAGAAATGTAAAATAGGTATACATTGTGCTTGCTTTTAATTAATAGATATTTTATTTCACATTCATAGAATCCCTACAGTGGAGAAACAGGCCATTTAGCCCATACAATCCTCTGCAGAACATTCCATGCAGACCTACCCTGTCCCTGCAAACTTGCATTACCCATGGCTAATCCACCTGGCTAGTACATCCCTGGACACTATGGGCAATTTAGCATAGCCAATTCACCTAACTTGCAAATCTTTGGAATGTGGGAGGAAACCTATGCAGATATGGGAGAATGTACAAACTCTGCATAGTTGCCGAAGGCTGGAATTGAGCCTGGATCCCTGGCACTGTGAAGAAGCAGCGCTAACCACTGAGCCGCCTTGCTGCCCTAATTTTCACCACACAAATAATTAATCACTTGAATAAATGTGGATGAATGAAAGAAAGTCGGCATCGATTTCTTGAGAAAACATTTAATTAATTTGAATTTTTTGATGAGGTATCAGAGAATTGATAAGGGTCACATTGTTGATATAAAGCTTTTGATAAGGTGCCAGATAACCTGTCAATAAAATTGAGGCTGATGTAATAAAAGAAGCAGTGATAACATAGCTGCAGAACCAGTGGATATACTAAACTTAGATTTCCAGAAGGTATTTGATAAGGCACCACATCAAAGGTTGTTGTGGAAAATAAGAGCTCATAATATAGGAAGTAACATTTTAGCCTGGATAGAAAATTGGCTAACTAACAAGAAACAGTAAACATGCACAAATAGGTTATTTTCAGCTTGACATTATAGCTTCTGTTCTGCTCTAGAAGCAACAGCATGCCAAAGTGATTTTTTTTAACAATTTACATAAACGACTATTATTTATTCACCACGGGCCAGCATTTATTACCTATCCCTAGTTGCCCTTGAGATAATGATGGTGGTGAGCTACTTTCTTGAGTCATTACAGTTCATGTGGTGTAGATACGTGTACAATGCTGTTAGGGAGTAAGTTCCAGGACTTTGACCCAGTGGCACAGTGATATCCTAGCTGAAGTGAATAGCTTGAAAGAAAGTTTGCAAAAGGTGATGTACCTCTGTATCTGCTGTACATGGAAGTGGTCACAGATTTTGGAAGGTGCTGTCATAGAAGCTGTGGTGAATTTTTGCAATGCAATATTTTTATCAAACAAGAGGAGCTGCAGGACAAAAATCTTAAAATTCCATCCAAACATCATGAACAAAATGATTTTTTTGGATATATGAATGCCAGGCAATGACAATTTCCAACCAGAGACAGACTAACCATTGCCACTTGACATTCAATAGTGTTACCATCACTGAATCTCCTACTATCAGTATTCTGGTGGTTACTATTGACCAGAAAATGAACTGGACTTGCTAGATAAATGCAGTTGCTTCAAGAGCAGAACAGAAGCTAGGAATACTGCAATGAGTAACTCAAATCTGACTCCTCAAAGCCTGTCCACCATAGACAAGGCCGAAATCAGGAGTATGATGGAATACTCCCCACTTACCTGGACAAGTGCAGCTTCAACAACACTGAAGAAGATTGACACTATCCAGGACAGGGCAACCTGCTTGATTGGCACCGCATTACAAGACCTCCATTCCTTCCACCACTGACACTCAGTAGCAGCAGCGTAGCATCTCCAAGATGCACTGCAGATGTTACTTTTCAGCCCAAGCTTCGATGTTGTCCAGGGTCTTGCTCCATTTGGACATGGACTCCTCCGTATCTGAGGAGTTGTGAATGGTTCTGAACATTGTGAAATCATCTTCACTTTGGACCTTAACATGGAGGGAGGTGGTTGATGATTCATCTACAGATGGTTAGGCCAAGCACATGATACTGAGGAACTCCTGCAGAAATCCTGGAGCTACGATGACTGACCTCCAACAACCCCAACCATCTTTCTATGCGTCAGATATAGCTCCAACCAGCAGACAGCTTTCCCTCCATTCACATCGACTCCAGTTTTGAAGTGATGGTTACTAAGATAGGCAGAAAAGCAAGCTGTGAAGACGAGGCTACAGAAGGACATAGCTAAGCTCAGTGAAAGAGCAGAAGTCTATAAAATGGAGTATAATATGGGAGAATTTTAAATTGTCCACTTTGACAATAAGGAAAGAAAAACCATATCCTTGCACTAGTGAGAGAGTACAGAGCTGTAGGTGCTATGGATCTGGGTGGCCTAGTGCCACAGAATCACTAGAATTAGTATGCAGGTCCAATAAGTAATTAGAAAAGCTAATACAACTTTTTTTTTCTCAATTGGAAAAGAACACAAAAGTAAGTAGGTTATGCTTCAGTTATACAGGGCATCAGTGAGACCATATTTTGTGGAATATAAACATTACTAATTTCCTTATATGTTAAAAGCATTTCAGAGTAATAATATCTGAAACAAAATTTGCCTCAGACTGAAAGACAATCATTCTTACTGGATATCTGAACATTTAAATGACAATTGCTGAAAATGTGTTGCTGGAAAAGCGCAGCAGGTCAGGCAGCATCCAGGGAACAGGAGAATCGACGTTTCGGGCATAAGCCCTTCTTCAGGAATGAGGAAAGTGTGTCCAGCAGGCTAAGATAAAAGGTAGGGAGGAGGGACTTGGGGGAGGGGCGTCGGAAATGCGATAGGTGGAAAGAGGTCAAGGTGAGGGTGATAGGTCAGACTGGGGTGGGGGCGGAGAGGTC
>NC_057713.1:101314893-101332729 GCF_004010195.1 Chiloscyllium plagiosum | reverse complement strand
TCTTTGGATTCCTCCATCGCCAGACCACAACAAAATGATGGTTGGAGGAAGAGCGCCTCATCTTCTGCCTAGGAACCCTCCAACCACAAGGCAGGAACGCGGGTTTCACCAGTTTCCTCATTTCCCCTCCCCCCACCTTGTCTCAGTTAAATCCATCGAACTCAGCACCGCCTTCCTAACCTGCAATCTTCTTCCTGACCTCTCCGCCCCCACCCCAGTCTGACCTATCACCCTCACCATGACCTCTTTCCACCTATCGCATTTCCGACGCTCCTCCCCCAAGTCCCTCCTCCCTACTTTTTATCTTAGCCTGCTGGACACACTTTCCTCATTCCTAAAGAAGGACTTATGCCCGAAACGCGATTCTCCTGTTCCCTGAATGCTGCCTGACCTGCTGCGCTTTTCCAGCAACACATTTTCAGCTCCGATCTCCAGCATCTGCAGACCTCACTTTCTCCATTTAAATGACAAAGCAAAGTCCAACCAAAGTGACACTTTAGTTACAGACACATACCCAGGATAATGGATGATACCAATAAATATAGTGGCATTATAAGAGAGGGAATCCAGCTGTGCGAAAATGTTTACTGGTTAGTATTGGATTTCCAAATTAAAGATATCACCAAAAACGAGAATCTGAAGCAGCACATTCATTAGATTATTGGTGATGGAGGAACTGGTTAAAAAAAAGTCTGATACAGACTATGAGTTCACGTTGATTGCTCCTTTGAACTGTCTGGTACAAGCAACAAGACTTGATTCAACATCATCAAGAGCATCTATTTTTGTGCCATCCAAAAACTTGGTTAGTGTGCATTAACTTTCCTCATCCAAGTTATTACTGTTTATTGTAATTAATTGTGGCCCCCACATAATTGACTATATTTCTCCATGCTCTGTTATGACATGCTTAATAATAGACTATAAAAATTTCCTAATAACAGATGTTCAGATCTCCGGCCTATAGTTGTCTGTTTTTTTTGTTTCTTTCACTTTTTAAATACAAGCATTTCATTGGCAGTTTCCAAGAATCTAAAGAATACTAGAAGATTATTACTAGTGCATCCACTATCTCTGTAGCTACTTGCTACCATAGAAATATCCTCAGATGCATTCCATTAGGTCCACAGGATCTTGTTCTTCACAATTTCTCAATTCTTTGGCCTGCCACTAGCTTTCAGTATATGCCTGAGTTTTTTGATTAGTTATTCGCCTTGATTACTGTGTTTACTGTAGGTGGTTCATTCTTCTCACCAAGTTCATTTTGACTAGAATACATGTTTGCTGAGCATTACAAAATATCTGCTGAAATGTCTGCCACTGCTCATCTATTGACTTTCCCTTGAGTCCATTTTCTCAGCTTGTGTCAGGCAACTCTTTTTTTCATATCCCTGTAATTGCCCTTATTTAAGTTGAGGATGCTTGCTTGACACTGAATTGCTCTCCCTCAAACTGAACCTGAAATCTTACCATGTTGTAAGTGCTGTGCCCAGAGGATCTTGGAATGTTTAAAAAAAATCCTTCATGGGATGTGGACACGTAGGTAGCTGGGCCAGTATTTTTTCTCCATCCCTAGTTAGCCTTGAGCAGGTGTGGTGAACTGCCTTCTTGAACCATCTACTCTAGATAGACCCACAATCCTGTTGTTAGGGAAGGTGTTCCAGGATTTCAACCCAGTGATCCTAAAAGAATAGCGATATGCTTCCAAGTCAATATGGTTGCCACAAGATCTCTTCGTAATCTTACCCCATTACACATTACTAGACTTAAAAGAGACTGTTTTCAGGTAGGTTTTGCGACACACTGTTGAGACACAATCTCTGACGGACTCTACAAATTTGTCTTCCATGTTACCTTACCACTTTGATTTGCCCATTCAATATAAGCTTCAAAATAACACAAGACAGTTGTAATGCTCTTCTCATAGTCATAGAAATGTGCAGCGGGAAACAGACCCTTCGGTCCAACTCATCCATGCTGACCAGGTATCCTAAATTAATCTAATTCCATCTGCTAGCATTTGGCCCAGATCCCTCTAAACCCTTCTTATTCATATACCCATCTTAGATGCCTTTTACATGTTGGAATTGTGCCACCCCACCATTTTCTCTGGCAGCTCATTTCATATACACTCCATTCTCTCCATGAAAATGTTGCCCCTTAGGTCCCTTTTGAATCATTTCCCTCTCAGCTTAAACCTATGCCCTCTAGTTTTGTGCTCCCCTACTGTGGGGAACAGACCTGAACTATTCATCCTATACATGCCCCTCATGATTTTATAAACTTCAATAAGGTCACCCCTCAGCCTTCGACACTCCAGGGAAAATAGCCGCAACCGATTCAGCCTCACTGTCTATAGCTCCAACTCTGGCAACATCTTTGTAAATCTTTTATCAACCCTTAACAATATATTTACTACAGTAGGGAGACCAGAAAATTCTGCAGTAATCCAGAACTAACAGAAAATCCACTATTTTCCAATTTGTACATTGTCCCTCAGTGAGGCAACTCTTTGGGAACCTATAAATGGCTCTCACCCGACATCTATTTTTCTTATTCCTTATTTTCACCTAAATAGATTCCACATCTATTGCAATGATGTCACTACTCACCAGTGCTATCCCATGCCCTTCTCCTTTTTGCCTATTTTTCTGGATCATCAAATACTTTGAATATTGAGTTCCCAGTCTTGGTCAGCCAGCAGCCAAATTGCCGTAATAGCTATCAAGTCATATTCATTTATTTATGTGCCATTAACTCATCTGTCTTGTTACAAATGTTGTGCATAATCATATAAAAGCATGAAGCTCTGAATTTTTTGACATTATCTATTCTGTTAATAATATTTCTAACCATTTCTGTCAGCTTTGTAATTTGCCTGTTCACTACCCAGCATTTCTGCTCTCTCTCCTTTTGATTTTTTAAAACCCTTTCAATTGAAATACCCCCACCACTAATTAGTGTACACGACTACCTACAGCACCAATTATATGATTCACAAGGATAATGGTCCTAGTATGGCTCAAGTAAAGGTGGAGCCAACAGAACATCTATGTTTTTCCAGTATTGGTGCCAGAGCCCCACGAACTGGGATCCAGTTCGAACACATCATTCTTTGAGCCATATATTTACCTCCCCAATCTTACTTGCCCGACATCAATAAGGACATCGCTCAGGTACTGATCCAGAGACTATTTAATTAGCAATTCTGCTTATTAATATAGCCACAAGCTACTGTAATCCCTTATCTGAACCTTTTTCTTAGTACTACCTATGCTGTTGGTACCTATGTGGACTGTAACAATGTGATCCCTCTCCTCCAAGTTCCTCTGCAGACCAGGAGAGATAGCCTGAACTCTGGCAACACAGCCTTCAAGAGTCTCCATGTCTTCACTGGAGAAAATGCCATATATTCCCCAAAATACGCCATTTCCTATAATGACTACACTTCTCTTTTCACCTTCAACTTCCCATCTCTGAAGAGAGCTCTGGACCATGGTGCTGTTGTCAGTTCATTAATCCTCCCTTCAACCTGAACCCTTGCCCACACTGCTCGGAAGAACCTTGTACCTGTTGAACATTAGCACCAGCTCAGACTCCTTCAGAACCAAATTCTGGATCCCTATTTCACTGACAATCATACCCTCTTGTTGCTTACAATGGACCAAACTTGTTGTATTTCTTTTAAAAGGTATGACAGCCTTCTGAAACAGTGTCTAAATACCCTTACTTGATGTCTGCAGCTAAGACTCCAGCTCACCAACTCTGAGCCTAATGTTCCTTGAGCAGCCAATATTTACTGGAGATGAATTCACTGTGGATCGCAGCAGCTCCCAAACTACAGCTACAATATACTGTCTGCTTTGCCATCTCTATTCTATTAGAGTCATAGAGATGTACAGCCCAGAAACAGATCGTTCGATCCAACTTGTCCATGCTGACAAGATATTCTAAATTAATCTAGTCCCATTTGCCAGCACTTGGCCCATATCCCTCTAAATCCTTCCCATTCATAAAGCCATCCAAATGCCTTTTAAATGTTGTAATTGTACCAGCCTCCACCACTTCCTCAAGCACCTAATTCTGTACCAGCACCAACCTTTGCGTGAAAAGGTTGCCCCTCATGTCTCTTTTAAATCTTTTCCCTCTCACCCTAAATCTATGTCCTCAACACTGGGCAGACAGGTTACCTACTCGCAGAGTGCTTCAGGGAACATCTCTGGGACACCCGCATCAATCAACCCCACTGCCCCGTGGTCGAACACTTTAACTCCCCCTCCCACTCTGCTGAGGACATGCAGGTCCTGAGCTTCCTCCATCGCCACTCCCTTATAACCTGATTCCTGGAGGAAGAACACCTCATCTTCAACCTCAGGACCCTCCAACCCCATGGGGTCAATGTGGATTTCACCAGTTCCAACCTTCCAGCTCAGTACTGTCCTTATGACCCGCCCCATCTGTCCATCTTCCTTCCCAACTATCCGCTCCACCGTCCCCTCTGACCTAACACCTTTACCACCACCTCCATCCACCTGTTGCACCTTTGTCTATCTTCCCCCCAGCCCCACCCCCTCCCATTTATCCCCCACCCCCACCCCCTCCCATTTATCTCTCCATCCCCCGAGGCTCATAGCCTCATTCCTGATGAAAGGCATTTGCCCGAAACGTCGATTTTCCTGCTCCTCGGATGTTGCCTGACTGGCTGTGTTTTTCCAGCACCACACTCTTGGCTCTAATCTCCAGTATCTGCAGTACTCACATTCGTCCAAAGCTATGCTCTCTAGTTCTGGACTCCCCACCCCAGGGAAAAGACATTGTCTATTTACTCCTATCCATGCCTCTCATGAGGTCACCCCTCAGCCTCCGATGTTCCAGGGAAACAGCCCCAGCTTTTTCAGCTTCTCCCTGTAGCTCAAAGCCTCCAATCCTGGCAATATCTTTGTAATTTTTTTCTGAACCCTTTCAAGTTTCACACCATCCTTCCTCTAGTAGGGGGACCAGAATTGCACACAATATTCCAAAAGTGGCCTAAGCAATGTCCTGTACAGCTGCAGCATGACCTCCTAACTCCTATATTCAATGCTCTGACCAATAAAGGAAAGCATACCTATTTGATTAATTTGAATGCTGAATATTTTGGAAGCAAATTGCTTAACTGCACTTTTCAGTTGCAATAACATCTCCAAACTTAAACAACTTTGCTAACCAAAAAATATAAAAGAAATACTGACTTCATCTATCATTAGCTCTAACATCAGACATTAAATCACACATCAGCTCTAACAGATATAGAAGTTGGAAGGGCTTTCTTATGCCAGTTTTCATCTCCTACTACAGCTGCCCTTCTCATGCAAGCCCATGATCACTCCACTTTTTATGCTGTTAGAAGCTGATATCCCACTCTCTCATGTTTTATCTCCCTAACATGCAGTTTCAGAAGCTCTCACTTGTTTAAGCCATAATGTGGAGATGCCAGTGTTGGACTGCAGGGACAAAGTTAAAAATCACATAACACCAGGTTATTGTCCAAGTTTGGCAGCACAGACAGAGGCTATTTGACTTTTGTGTTAGGTACATGACAAAGGAGCAACACTCCAAAAACTTGCACTTTCAAATAAACCTGTTGGATAACCCAGTGTTGTGTGATTTATCACTTTTTTGGATACAGGTTGTTGACTCCTGGTCTTCCTCTCTATTGCTCAAGGTTTTATATAGATTATCAAGCGCTCGTTGCACTGTGCCTTAAAGGCCTTACATAGTGGTCTTTCCCCAGTATGCCTTTGGTCCAACAGCACCAAGCTTTAGTGCATTCCTCAACAGAGTGTCCTTGACCTTGGAATGTGCCGATCTGCAACATGCACTTTAAAAAAAAACTCCTTTCACAGGAAGTCCAGCCTTTCATGGAGTCATGGACAGTAAAGAGGAAGCACCACACTGTTGATGACACTGCCTTTCAGTTAAAATATTAAACTAAGGGCCTCTCAATTAAACATAAAAATTCTATTGCACAATTTTCGAGAATTGAAGCTATTTAGAGTCATGTCGATATTAATCATTCGATCATATTTAAAAATCTTGTCACTACCACATTGCTGTTTGTAGGAGCTGGCTGTGTACAAGAAAGTTGTTATGGCAAAAAATGCTACAATAAAGCAAAATCTTCCCTGAAAACATGATATATCGATGAATTATGTGCATCTTAAATATTAGACCTGATTTCTTGTAAAAGACCAAACGTGCGAGGCGAAAGAGCAGCAGTACATATTAATTCTTTCTTCATAGCACAGAACATAAAATAAAACTCAACGATCACCACTACCGCCATGAACACTGAAAGAAAACGTACCATGTCGGAATTTGGCGGGCAATGCACACCGGGCGCTGCGGACGACGGGAATTGTAGTCCGTTACACGGAGAAGTCACGTGGCTTCGCCAGCGGCCGTCCAGCCCTTTCAGGCGGTAACTACAATGCCCAGATTGCTTTGCGGCTACCTCACGCGAGATGCCGTCTGGCAACGGGAGTTTTCGCGAGGGTTTGTGAGCAGGTGGGCCGATCGGGTGGGGATGTAGAGCACAATGTCGGGCTGTGACAGGGTTTCAGCCGCCGGCATGGGTGAGTGACTGAGCGTGGCGGCCGAGTCCGAGCTGTAGCCGGAGCCAGGATCTCGGGGGCAGCGAAGCGGGTAGCTCCCCGAGTCTGGAGGCTGGATATCGGGGTTGTAGCTAGTTTCTTTTGTGCGAGCGGTGGCGAGGCGGATGTCGGTGAGAGGGAGGCGGCTGGTCCGGCCCGAGCTCAGCTCTCATTTCCCCTCTTTCCCCTGCCTCGGGCAAGATGTCCCATCAGCTCGAGGAGAAGTGGAGCCTGACTCGGGCCTGGGTGTTTTTTGCTTCCTGCTCTTTGCTTCGAGTAGCCTGCGTTCTGGGGAAGGATCGGGCCTAACCTGGGTGGGGGCTGTGAGCGACGAACTGGGGAAGGGAGGTTACGAAGGGCGGGGGGGCACTGCATGGAGAGAGAGAGAAACTCCGGATGTGGGTCGATTGCTTCGGTTTGTGGCCGAGTTGGATTGACTGTAGCCGCCTTTTCCTTGAACGGCTGGGAGTTACGTCCAGGACCCACCCTAGCTTCCATCCCTGGGCCTGTGTTTGAGTTTTTTTTTGCTCTCTGTTCAATAATACGCACACGTCCCTCGAGTTAAACATGGCAATACAGCAACTATTGGCCAGATTAGTTATTAGAGAGAATCTTTGACACAAAAAGAGGCCACTTGACCTATTGTGTTTGTACTGATTCCTTGCCACATATCCTTTGCATATTTTGCCAAGTTCTCTCAAGAATGATATCAAAGCGTTTTCCAAAATCCCAAGAGTTCTGAAGTTTCCCGTGGATGTTTGTAAAGTATTACAAAAATTTGTTCTGAATAGGCTATTTTTCTGATACACAAAATTCTAATCCTTGGAAAATGTTACTGAATTAGTTACTAAACAATGTCTAAAGTCTTAATGACTGCTAGGAGATCTGTCATTTATGCACTACAAAGCATCTTCAGTCATTGATAAATCTTGCAGTTAAGACTGAATAGGATTATTTGTTCTCGTCATTTCTAATTTCTAAAAGAGGCTGAAATATGGAAGAGTTACCATTGGCTTGAGTCAGAATTTGGCAGCACAGGAAGAGGCCAATTGACTCTTGTGGTTGGAAAGAGCTGTGAAATGAATCTGTCTTGTACTTTCCTTATCACCCACAAATATTTCTTTTTAAGTACTTTTCTGATTCCACTTTGAATGTTAATATTAAATTGGCTTCCACACTTGCTTGCACTCTTATTCCACATCATTTGTTGTTTGCTACATTAAAAGTTCTCATCTCATTTCAAGCTCTTTCGCAAATTTCTTAAGTCATTGTCTACTGTTGGCCAATCTGCCAACCCATGTAAATCATTTTCTTTATTGAATCTATCAAAATCCTTTATTTTGAATGCCTGTCTTAGGTTTCCCCTCCACCTGGTCTTATTGAAGAGCAGTACAATTTTTTTAATCTTTGTGCTACCACTCCCTCAGTTCCTGGTACCTTTCTGGCAAGACTGTGTGTTCTTGATATCCTTCTTACTGTTTGATAACCTCAAGCGTGACTCAATATTCAAGCTAAGGCTGGATTTATCAAGCTGTCTTGCCTCAGTTTGTAAAGCCAAGGATTGTCTATATTTATTCCACAGCTTTATCAACATGTCATGTCACCTTCAAAATTACTTTTGGCAATTGTATTAGAAATTTGTTTTTTGAATGAGATACATCTTGGAATAAACCTTATATTGGCATTCATTTGCTTCTAATGTTTGAGTTGAATTGGCAATGAATAATACTTGGTTCCGCAACATGTATTTCAAAATATTCCTTATTGTCTTCCTGCAATTATTGTAAAACATAAATACAGATGACTTTAGAGGAGGAGAGTTGCAGAAACCTAAATGCCTTAGACGAGGCAAGCACATGACTTCTTTCTGTTCATCTATCTCTGAAAGCAATCTCTCACTTAGTTAATGCAGTCGCTTTGCTGTTTTTCTGGCCTCTGAGTGTAATTTTATGAATATCTTCATTTCGCAATCTGTGCCTGATAGAGGTGCAGACAGCCTGTTAAGTAAATCTGTTTTTGTGAAACTTTATTTCACAATACCATTCTTCTAAGTGCAGGCATTGATTGTTCATGTTGAAGTGATCAAATGTAGAATTCATAACCATGGTTTTAATGTTTAATCAACTCTGTTGATTTCTTAATGCTACTTTCAATCAGAATAATGGAAAGGAAAGGTTTTAATATTGATAAATTTGTCAAGTAGCAGTTGTATTGTATTTTGCTATCTGTTATGCATTAAATTGTTTTTTGTGGCAGCCATTGAAGTTTTGGAGATAATTGGTAGTTCATATCCAAAAGCATGAGCAACTTGATTAATTTTAAGGGCAAGCTGTCAAATCAAGTTGAAGCCTGTTCACAGAAGTGGGTAGTGTGTGTTGGGTGTATGTTCAGAAAAGAAACCGGCAGCTGACTATGTCTAACTTTCATTCAGGTGCATTTTTTAAATATTTTAACTGAATTAAAGAGGATGTGATACTAGTTGCAGATTGTTAACAGACATTTACAGCATTTATGCATATGTTTAGTAACATTGTCAAATTTCTGTCCCACCTCAGTTATTTATATTTTTTGGTTTAGCATATTTCTGTGGTTTTATGTAAGATGTATTTGTTATGTAGTAACACATTACCTGCAATGATAATATTGTCTTAGTTCAGGTAGTTTTTAAAGATGAAGAACCTTTAAACCTGGATGAAGTACACGGAGTTGATGTGAAAGTGATGATTGGTAGACCAGCAACTTAGCTATTCAACAATTTTAACTTTCTGTTCATGTGTATGTTGTACTACCAGTTGATGTTGGATTTGCATCATTTCAATTGGATTAACTTCCAAAGCTGTTTTTTTTGCCAATTTGAGTCCACTCGGGCCCATTGCAGTGTCTTCTCATCATTTGTATTCTTCGGATTGGAACTGATGTCCTGCTGCAAATTTCCCTATCTAAAGTTAGTTGTATAGATGTACAGCATGGAAACAGATCCTTCAGTCCAAGTCATCTATGCCAACCAGATATCCCAACCTAATCTTGGCCCTTATCCCTCAAAACCCTTCCTATTCATATACCCACCTTTTAAATGTTACAGATACTTTTTAAATGTTGAAATTGTACAAGCCTCCACCACTTCCTCCAGCAGCTCATTCCATACACTGCAGCACCCTCTGTGAGAAAAAGTTGCCCTTTAGGTCCCTTTTATATCTTCCCCCTCACCCTAAATCTATGCCCTCTAGTTCTGGACTCCCCCACCCAGGGAAGAGACTGTGTCTATTTCTCCTATCCATGCCCCTCATGATTTTGAAAACCTTTGTAAGGTCACCCTTCAGCCTTCGACACTACAGGGAAAACAGCCCTAGCCTATTCAACCTCTCCCGATTCCTCAAATCCTCCAACCCTGGCAACATGGATGGAAATCTCCTCTGAACCCTTTCAAGTTTCACAACATCTTTCCGATAGGAAGGAGACCAGAATTGCGTGCAATATTCCAAAAGTGGCCTAACCGAAGTCCTGTACAGCCTCAACATGATCTCCCAACTCCTGTATTCAATACTCTGACCAATAATGGAAAGCATACCAGATGCCACCTTCACTATCCTATCTACCAGCAACTCTACTTTCAAGAGGCTATGTACTTGCATTCCAAGGTCTCATTGTTCAACAACACTCCTTAGGACCTTACCATTAAGTGTATACGTCATGCCGCTGCCTCACAGCGCTAGAGACCCGGGTTCAATTCCCGCCTCAGACGACTCTGTGTGGAGTTTGCACGTTCTCCCCGTGTCTGTGTGGGTTTCCTCCGGGTGCTCTGGTTTCCTCCCACAGTCCAAAGATGTGCAGGTCAGGTAAATTGGCCATGCTAAATTGCCTGTAGTGTTAAGTAAGGGGTAAATGTAGGGGTATGGGTGGGTTGCGCCTCGGCGGGGCGGTGTGGACTTGTTGGGCCGAAGGGCCTGTTTCCACACTGTAAGTAATCTAATCTAATTTCCTTTTCCAAAATGCAGCATCTCTCTCTTATCTAAATTAAAGGTGAAGAAACGTCTGAAAATGAACTTTCCAGCTCAGCAAGCAAGCTTAAATTGAGAACCTTAACCTGAGCTACGAATCTTCTCAAAACTCACTATATAAATTAAACTTCATCTGCCATTCCTCAGCCCATTGGCCCATCTGATCAAGATCCATTTGTAATCTGGGGTAACTTTCTTTGCTGTCCACTACACCTCCAATTTTGGTGTCATCTGCAAACTTACTAACTAAACTACCTATGTTCACGTCCAAATCATTTATATAAAATGACGAAAAGTAGTGGACCCAACAGTGATTCTTGTGGCACTCCACTGGTCACAGGCCTCCAATCTGAAAAGGAGCCCTCCTCCACCACCCTATGCCTTCTACTTTTGAGCCGGTTCTTTATCCAATTGGCTAGTTCTCTCTGTATTCCATTAGATCTAACTTTAACACCTTCTTGAACTGCTCGGTAAATAGAGTTTAGGCAATTAATGTGAAGAATATCTCTGGTTTATGCAGCAATTGTTCCCTTTTATCATGGACTCTGTTTAGTTGATTTTGATCTGGATTCCTCAGTTTGATGTAGTAATGATTTTTTAAAAAGTGTGTATTTTACTGCATTGCACCTCCATCTCTCTCTCTCTGCGGAGAAGGGTATTAGCTCAAATATCTATTTGTGAAAGGTTGAAAAGGAACCCTAATTTAGTTGCAGGCAGTAGGCTGAAATAGTACTGTGTTGGAGTAGTAAAGTGGCAAGTAAAGTATCATAGGGCTCTAACCTTAGAGAGAGACAGCTGATGATGCTTTAACCTGTGGGTCACCATGCCTCGGGCAAGAGAGTTTGAGAAGGAGAGAACTTCATGGTAACCTCAGTTGGTGCGATAATTCAAGCCACGCTGTTGAAAGACCGTACAGTTGCTTCCCCCCACCCCACCCCCACCAAATACCTGTAGGGGATACATTCCAGGACCTACCCTGGAAGCCCAAAACCACAGATAGGAGCGAACCCATTCATTTAAATGAAAAATGTACCTTCCTGCTCCTTGTTTCCAGAACGTTCCCTATAATATGTTCTGGCTGCAGTAAACAGCACAAAACAATTCTGTGGATATTGGGGTAACTCTGTTGGAATAATGCTTGTTTTATAGGGTATATCAGAGTGTAGGCCTTGCACCCTCAACTTTGTTGATTTCTAAAGTGGAATGTTAATGGCAAATTTGGATTGAGAGCTGATTTAGTCTTTATCCTTGTGTGTCGACTTGGTGTGTAATGTGAGGGCAGTTAGAAGTACTCTTACTCTAGTTAAACTGATTCTAATACAAAATGGAAATGGGAGATTAACATTAAATACACTATATCCACGCACGTTGTTTTGATTGGTGAATTGTCAGGCAAGTGTGAAGTCATAAAGTGGCTTTTATTTGAGATACTTTTCATCATGAGCCATAGAGGGACTTGTTTTTGTTAAGCTGGAAGTGAATGCAGCTAACACAATAAAATAAGTTCAATAGGCTCTTTGAATCACAACAATTAGAATTGATTATCTGGAATCTGGCATAAATTTCCTGTTGATAGAATTTTTGTTTTTGTTGTGGTCACCTTGTTATGAAAGCTAGCCAGTTTTGGTTTTTAATTTGGAAGAATAACCAAGTTGGTATATGAATTGTTTTCTTCCTGTTGGTGATGGTTTGACATCTATCCAGATTGGTTAAAGCAAGCGTTTGAATAACTATCACTTATCACTGGTAGGTCTGCCTCAGTATCTCAGAGTCATAGAATCATACAGCACAGAAGCAGATCGTTCGATTCAACTCGTTCATGCTAACCAAGTTTCCAAACTAAATAATTCTCACTTGCTTGCATTTGACCCATATCTCTCCAAACCCTTCCTATTTGTGTACCTATCCAGATGCCTTTTAAATGTTGTAACTGTACCTGCATCGTTCATTCCACACACAAACCACCCTCTGTGAAAAAGTTGTCCTTTGGTCCATTTTAAATCTTTCTCCTCTCAACTTGAAATTATGCCCTCAGATTTTGAACTCCCCTACCCCTAAGGAAAAAAATATTTTCTATTCACCTTCTCTATGCCTTTCATGACTTTATAAACCTCCATTAGGTCATCTCTAAACTTCCTATCCTTCAGTGATAAAAGTCCCAGCCTCCCCTTATAATTCAATCCCTCTACTGTTGAAGAACCAGCAGTAAGAAGGTCAGAATGTCATGGATGCGATCAAATTGCCTTCAAAATGACAATGTTATAGGGCATTGGGACTACTGGTATAAAATAAATCTAGATTTGATTTTTCCTGCTATTCCATTCTGGATGAGTTGCCACATCATTTTTAGTTTTCTCATTAGTCCGATAAGACTGCAAACTAGCTTGAGAGACTGGATTTAAATGAAAATAGGTTGTGCCGTTCAATGCAGTTAAAAATCTATTGTACATTGAGTTACTGGTGAAGTGTTTGTAGATTTTGCATCATACTCCATTTAATCCCCTCCGTGCAAAGGAAAGAAAATGGCACATGAGCCCCTATAATGAGAATAATGGCTCAAAGAATAGCTTTGCCTCTTAGATGAGTAGCAGTAATTTGAATTCACTTCGAAATTTTGAAAGCTTTTGAATTTTGTTGCACAGTGTGGTGGGGGAAGCAATGGTGAGAATGGTTTGTTAGCAGATCTGTTGGATCTGCTAAGTTACATCAAAAGTTACAATGAGCTACAATGCATTTGATTTAATTTGTTTTTATTCTGATAAGTAATATTTCCTGCTGAAATTAAGTTGGAGTCTTGATAGTCTCCATAGAAACCAATGTCAAGCAGAGATAGAGTTGGGGACTGAATTACTAGAAATGTAGCACTATATTGGCAGCCACTCTTCATAAAGGTGGCTGCTTTGCAGAAGTATTGAAAAGGGTGTTGCTGGAAAAGCACAGGTTGTCAGGCAGCATCCAAGGAGCAGGAGAGTCAACGTTTCAGGTATAAGCTCTTCATCAGGAAAAATAATAAGTTGGAGCATTGGTTAGACATTACCCTGCAATGTGTTTATAATTTACTTAGTGAATTTTGTCGTCAAGCAAAGATGTTGAATTTCTGCCGGAAGTGGGCAGTGTCTATATAGTGTTTTCTGTTGATGTAGAATCAATGTGCTATGCTCCACCTTCTGTTTCAAGACTTAAAATTGGAGTGCAGCATCAATGTGACAATTGCTTCTATTCTCGCTAAACCTATAGCTACTGAATATCACTTCATTGTGCTGAATTGTGGACACTTTGTGCCCTGTGTTCATGTCTATTAGAAACTGAGTTGAGAAACTGGTTTCACTCAGTCCTTGAATCTAATCTTGCATTTGTGCACAATATCATCAAGGACAGCAATAGCCATTGAATAGCAATCAGAAATGAGAGCCCTAGTTTTCCAATCACCTCAAGGTCATTTTATCCACCACTGTTGCCCCAGCTGATGCAGTAGAGCAAGATTATTGACTATGAATTACATGACGTCAGATAATACTTAAGGCAATCTTGCAGGAAATGTCTGACCATAAGTTTGAGTACTTTGTTTTAAAATTGACAGGCTAGTTTCTACTGTGTACAAAGTTCTGACACATGCAGTGCCAATTTACAAAAGCTAAACAAGTCCTTAAGTAGACACATAATTAAATTGCATGTAAGGTTTTGAAAGAAAAGTTCTTTTTTAGCCATTGAGTAATAATTAAACTACCACGTCTGTGTATCATGTACTAACCTTCACCTATTCTACTTTTCTGAGTAATCTTTTGCGTGTAGGTACTATGGGAAATGTTTTTGGTAGCTTTTCAATAGTCAATTGTAGCAGAGATGATGAGCATTGCAACTTTTTTATGCTTAATCTGTTTGAATCCAGAATAGGTTCTGGTCTTGTGAACTATTTAACCTCGCCTTGTCTGTTTAGAGAAGCCATTATTACTAATTTGACTTTGGATAACATTCTACCTCAGTGTCCCTATAATATATTTGTGTGAATTTGCATGCCAAAAACAAGTTCTCACTACTTCAACAAAAATCTTGTTTTTCATATTGGTATTGTCTGACAAGTCTGTGTATTTACAGCACAGAAAGAGGACATTTAGTCATGTCAATGCCAATATTTATGATACAAATGAACCTATCCCAGTTTGTTCTCATCCTATCGGGATACCTTTCTACTCCTGACACGCTTGCATTTATGCAGCTTGATCTTAAATATGTTTGGACAATTCATATCAACCACTCCCTGTGGTTGTGAATTTCAAACTCACTTTGGGTAAATAAGTTTAACCCTAAATTCACTTTTGCCTCTATGACTCACTACCTTGTATTTATAATCTCAAGTTATAGTCTCCCAACATATGGGAATACTTTTGCAATCAAACATTTTTGCTATTTTGTAGAGATGGATAGTATATTGTCTATCTGGTCACCCCTGCTGTCTCTGCTGGAGATAATTGCCAGACTGTTCCATGTTAGATCAATGTGTCTGAACAGGTGAAGTAATTGTGGTGATGTCATCCCAAATTATTTAACAAAAACATTTGGAAATTATAATAAGGAAATAAAGGACAAAACTCAAAAATGTTGCTCAACCTAGTCAAGCAATGCAGTGCAACAATCAGAAAAGCTAGTCAAATATTGAACAAAACAGCTAGTGCAAAAGAATCTAATGTAGCCTCCTATGTTTCAAAACCCTCATTCTCTAACCAGACTCCATCTTGTGGAGCTGACCTAATTTTTTGGCTCTACGTCACAGGAGTACATTCTTTCCTTTCATTTCTGAGCTTGAGATTCATAAGGCTGAGAAAGTTGGAGTACTGCAGAAATGTTGGCTTTTTAAACTTTGAAAGTGATGTTGGAGATTACAAGTTATGCAAGCGAAAAGGTGCTGCAGGGCTACTTGAAATTAATTTTAGGGAATTTGACAAGGAGCCATTGTTTTAGGTCTTCCTGTTGTTTGCATTGATAGTGAAATCCAGTGGATTTAAGAACCTTTTTGCTGAGGTTTAGTAGGGAAATTTTGAATACATGCAAAATAAGAGTTAAACATAAAATCCATCTCTTCAACTTGGACTGTTTTAAATAACATGGAAGGCTGGCAAACTTTTTCAAGTCATCCACTGTCAAATAGATCTTGGTTTGTCATGCAAGTGTACTTTGAGGGCAGGTTTTTAACTATGGTATCGTTTTTGAATTTGGGTATGATAGAAAATATCTGGTTGAAGATAGTTGTTCGAAACTCAAGTTTGGCAGGGATAATTAATAATGTTATATTTTCAGCATGAAGTATTGATGCAGAGTAAGGAGAGGAAATCTCATTAGTTGAGCCTCATTGTGATCACAACTGATTGGTCAGCCCTTGTTATTTGCAAGTCTTGATGGCTGAGTATCATGTTTGCCAGTGTTCTACTGGGAAGTTGAAAACTGATTTTGTTTGGCTGTCATTGTTTGAAGTCTTGCATGGATGAGCTGTTAGGAGCCCGGAAATGTAAATGTTGTTCTGAAATATGTTTTAAGATTTTCAAACTGAAAGCAGCAATGTTTGTTGAGTTAGACAAAAACCTGATGCTGTGAAATATGTTTATTGGTGCATTTCTCATTGTCTCACATAGTTCATGTAAGCTTGAAGTTTTCAGTTGATGTAGACTTCGAAACCTTGATTCTCATGCTCCTTGGATGCTGCTGGACTGGCTGTGTTTTTCCAGCACCTCATTCCCAGCTTGGAGACTTCACACTGTCCATGTTACTTGCATAGTGTAGGGAATAGCAGTACTATCCAAGCTTGCTTTTTCCATTCTCCATATTTAAGGGAATTTGAAAGATGAAAACAAATAATCAGTTTAGAAAGCTTATAACTGAGACAGTCTCCCTCTTTGAACTTGGAGTAGTGAAAATGTTCTGCAGAAAAAGCTTCCTTTTAAGATAACTATTTTGTAACTACTTTGTAAATCAAATGTAACAGAAATTTAAAAAGAATCTTCACTTGTGAAAAGTAAACACTTGGAGTTTTTTTTTTGGATCTTTTATCAGTCCTGCATAATGAACAGTAATCTACTTGATGTTGGAAGGCATCTGATTCATATCATCAGTGGATTTTGAGTTCTGAGTTTTTCTGCAAATAAATAATGATTGAGGTGGACACTGGCAATCTATTGTTCAGTATTTCATGAAATAGATGCATGCTTTTGCTGAGATAAAATAATTCTGCGAGATGAAAGCATGTAACATTACACCAAGAAGTGAGTTGTAAAGTAATCTGCATCCCTTTGGAAGAATTTACTTGTTCAACAACTTCCAGTTACACACTACATATTTTTATCAATCAAAATTCTGATGAAGTTACTAGTCACGCAGTACCTGGATCTAAAGCACGGTGTCTCAGTGGCTAGCACTGCTGCCTCACAGCACCAGTGTCCAAGGTTCAATTCCAGCCTTGGGCGACTGTCTGTATGGAGTTTGCACAGTCTCCCCATGTCTGTGTGGGTTTCCTCCGGGTATTCCGGTTTCCTCCCACAGTCCAAAGATGTGCAGGTCAGGTGAATTGGCCATGCTAAATTGCCCATAGTGTTAGGTGGATTAGTCAGAGGGAAATGGGACTGGGTGGGTTACTCTTTGGAGGGTTGGCGTGGACTTGTTGGGCCGAAGGGCCTGTTTCCACACTGTAGGGAATCTAATCTTTGCACTTTCATTTCAGTCAAGTGATATCATTACATTTGCTATGAAAACCTCCAAAGAGGTTTAATTGAAAAATGATATAAATAGCAGATCATAAAACAGGGACAAAAATGTGAATGCCAGGGAACCCTGAAACTGTTCGTGTCTGATGAAACAAATTCTAGCTGAAAATGTGTTGCTGGAAAAGCGCAGCAGGTCAGGCAGCATCCAGGGAACCGGAGAATCGACATTTCGGGCATAAGCCCTTCTTCAGGAATGAGGAAAGTTTGTCCAGCAGGCTAAGATAAAAGGTAGGGAGGAGGGACTTGGGGGAGGGGCGTTGGAAATGCGATAGGTGGAAAGAGGTCAAGGTGAGGGTGATACGTCAGACTGGGGTGGGGCCGTCATTTGCGCCACCTCCAAACGGACCCCACCACCAAGGATATATTTCTCCCCTCCCCTATTAGCATTCCGTAAAGACCACTCCCTCCGTGACTCCCTCGTCAGATCCACACCCCCCACCAACCCAACCTCCAC
>NC_057713.1:101300734-101314563 GCF_004010195.1 Chiloscyllium plagiosum | reverse complement strand
CTGACCTATCACTCTCACCTTGACCTCTTTCCACTATCGCATTTCCAACGCCCCTCCCCCAAGTCCCTCCTCCCTACCTTTTATCTTAGCCTGCTGGACAAACTTTCCTCATTCCTGAAGAAGGGCTTATGCCCGAAACGTCGATTCTCCTGTTCCCTGGATGCTGCCTGACCTGCTGCGCTTTTCCAGCAACACATTTTCAGCTCTGATCTCCAGCATCTGCATACCTCACTTTCTCCCCAAAACAAATTCCAGCCAAAAGCAATTTCTCTTGGTTGATCCTCATTTGTTGATGGATCGAGTGTGTATCTTCAATTTATTGATTTGATTCTAATGTTTTCAATATTTCTTTTCACATGATTAAAGATGATCATGTGGTTTCTTTTACTTAGCAGTAAGTCTTCTGTTTTATTATTTTCTGTGCATCTTGATCTTGAGGTTTCTGGAATTTCTCCTATTCCCATGTAAATTTTGTTTTAATCTATTTAATGTAAGGTAATTTATGATTTCTATAACATGAGCGTTAGTGTGCATTAATAATAATTTTTACAAGTCCATTGTTAGATCTTTGGATTTGTGAGAAGACTGAGGAGATAGAACATTACAGGAAGGTGAGCACAGAGCACAGGCCCATGATATAAGGTTGAAGGAAATGAATTGGATGGGCTGTTCAGAGACTGGGTTTGTAATGTTGAACCAGCAGGACGGGTGCCTCAGTTGGAGCAGAGTGAATTCCTTGCCCAGTCAACTGGATATAGTGGGATGAGAGCTTTGCAAGGAGCATGCTGGAGGCCAGTAGAGCATGTGTAGCTTAAGCTTCAGCTACACATAATTAGGAGCATCAGAATCGCAAGTTTCAAAATTTAGCCTCATTCTTATGGCCTGACCATTTAATTTATACTTCCAATTCAACAGATGAGGGGATGCTGCATTGTCAGAAAGCATGCTTGAGACCATTTGTCAAAACAAGGCAATTGCTGTAGCAATTTGTAGCGAGCAGATGTTGGAAACAGCAAAGCATTATGCTGTTTGGCAAAATTGGAAGCTATTTCAGTCTATTGGGTGGAAGCATTTCAAACACTTCCCATATATTGTGTTCTGCAAACCTCAGGTTTCAGTGCTTATTTAAACTTCTGCGTATGAGGTCCATTTTCTGAGCCGCATTTTGTTTTGCAGCACATTTAAATATCAAATGCAAATGGATCAAATCTTAATCAGAGTTTAGTGTAACTAGGGAGGCCTGCCTTGCTTAAACAGTTTTGCACTACTTCATCATGTGATCAGTGAAAGCAACATAGGTCGCATCCAGTTTAATGATGATTAAAGTTTTCCCATGCCCTCAGAGGTTGTAGTGCTTGACAGATTAACTTTCTAATCTTAGAATATGGCCTAATTTCCATTATTATGTTGTTAATGGGAAATGTCAGATTTGGTTTTGAGACATAAATGTTTCAGAAATGTTATTTATGTAGAGTATGTAGTAAATCGGTTCAAAAACATGTGTTCAGGAAATTAGGATTTGAGCTGGTTATTTTTGTTTCAAGTCAGTTTACAGAAGAATTTTTTAGTGCTATAAATATGATGCTGCACATGAATGTGTGGTTTGCAGTTAAATGCAGAGATATCCTGATACAATTGTTATAATTTACAGCAAATCAAATTGAATTAAATTTTTTGAATGGAATTAAATTTATTGTCATGTTTACTGATGCACAGTGAAATGCTTTGTCTTGCGAGCAGTAGAGGCAGATCACATAGTTAAATAGCATAGATAGTAAATAAGTAAACAGCGGCAAAAGCAAAAACACAGGTACAGGCGAATGTTAAGAGTTTGAGAGTCCATTCAGTATTCTAACAACAGTAGGGTAGAAACTATTTCAAAACCGGCTGGTGCGTATGTTCAGGCTTATGTACCTTCTCCCTGATGGTAGAGGTTGTAGAAGAATATTGCCAGTGTGCGATGGATCTTTGAGAATGCTGGCGGCCTTTCCTTGACAGCTGGCCTAGTAGATAGATTCAATAGATGGGAGGTTGGCCTTTGTGATTGTCCTGGCCAAGTTCACCACTCTCTGTAACAGTTTCCGATCTTGAATGGTACAGTCACTATACCAGGTAGTGATATATCCAGACAAGAATGCTCTTGATGGCGCACCTATAAAAGTTGGCAAGGGTATTTGCCATCGTGCCAAGTTTCCTCAGCTGGCCTTTGTAACCAGTGTGTCCAAAAGAAGAGTCCAAGAAAGCTTGTTGTGGATGACCACTCCCAGGAGCTTCACGCTGTCTGCTTGTTCCACCTCTGTGCTGTTAATTTGTAGGGAGGCATGAGTAACATCCTTCCGAAAAGTCAATAATGAGTTCCTTAGTTTTGCCGGCATCGAGAGCTTGGTGGTTCTCGGTGCACCATTTTTCGAGGTCCTCCACCTCACATCTGTAATCTGTTTCATCCCCATCTGAGATTCGACCGACTATGGTGGTGTCATCAGTGAACTTGCAAATGGTATTTGGCGAGCAGTCGTGGGTATACAGTGAGTACAGTAGGGGGTTGAGTACTCCCCCTAGGGGGGCTCCAGTATTGAGTGTTTGGATGAAATATTGTCCCCAATCTTCACTCATTATGGCCTGTGGGTCAGGAAACTGAGGATCCAGTTGCAGAGAGTTGGGGGGGGAGGTGGGGGGGGGGTTAGTCTGAGATCACTAAGTTTAGTAATCAGTCTCAAGGGGATAATAGTGTTGAAGGCTGAATTGTAGTCAATGAGAAGGATTCTTAGGTAGCTGTTCTTGGTGTCAAGATGTTCTAGGGAGGAGTGAAATCAGTCACTTTCTTAAATACTGGCTTTTGTGATAACATTTCATAATATATAATTGTTTGAAACTTGGGTCCTATTGCGGAGAAATCAAATATTGCTTTTAGATTGCTTCATATTTCTATTTTTTTCTTAAAATGAAACATTGTTTCAGTATCATTTTAGACTTGATTGGATTGGTTGGGGGAGTCTCTGAAGTTTGGTGCATTTTTTAATGATTATTAACAGGCTTGGCATAGAGCCTAAGTTGAACAGCTCAGTGCATAAGGGGTAACAAATTCCTGATGAAGGGCTTTTGCCCAAAACGTCGATTTTCCTACTCCTCGGATGCTGCCTGACCTGCTGTGCTTTTCCAGCACCACTCTAATCTAGACTGGGACAATAGTCCAGTAACAAAAATAACTATCTAGAAATTATTCAGACAATATGTGTAGATTTAGGGAGTGAAAGGTCCTATCAGCTTAGCAGTTTAAAAATGTTATGGCTGTGGAAAAGTCTTGAGTGGCTTAGAAAAACTCTAGAAACACAAGGCTTGAAGATGTCTTCCTCTTCTGACATGTTAAAAAGCCTTTGAATGCTTGCGTTTAAGGAAAACAAATTGAGGAATAAGTGAACTGAATTAGCTTACTCAATGGTTTTGGGAAAATTCTTTGTCGGAAGAAAGTACCATCAAATTGATGCATACATTGGTTAAAAAATAACCAGTTACTGTACAACTATACAACTGAATGAACTGGAAATCAGGAGTGGACTCGTTGAGATTTCAGTGTCTGTAAGGTGGTTATTGAGAGAAAAAGGGGATTTATTTAATTAGCATCTAAAATAAAATTTTTAAATAATTTTATTTTCTCCTTTTCATAAACTTATGATCTTTTGTTAAAATTACTTTCGTCCACTTTCTTTGTTATTAATTCATGGGACTATTGTCCTGTTTTCCTCCCCTCAGTCGAAGCAAAACGCTCAGACACAGTATCGTTTTACCCCCTTCATCTTTATTCCGGGCCCTGGAGGGAGAGAGAACAATCGCCTATATGCACAGAGACATGAGTTCACTGTCTTCTCTAGAACAGTAGTTTCTCAATGAACTATATAGTTATTTTACAGGGAGGAGCAACCAGATAAGGCAACATACATATTGATTGATTGAGTGACCATTACAATCAGCGAGTGTCAGCAGTAAAGATTAAGCCATTTGCTGTTACACAATGAATAACAAACTTCACATAATGAATACTTTTCACCTCATCTTGTTAAATGGGTTTATACAATGAATGTTTTTCCACCATGTTAACCTGTTACTCTTGGAATATTGTGTACAGTTCTGGTCGCCCCATGACAGGAAGGATGTGGAAGCATTGGAAAAGGTGCGGAAATGTACCAGGATGTTGCCTGATCTGGAGGGAAATTGTCATGAGGAAAGGCTGAGAGACGTGGGTCTGTTCTCATTGGAAAGAAGAAGGCTAAGGGGGGGTTTGTTAGAGACATACAAGATGATCAGAGGATAAGATAGGTAGACAGTGAAAGTCTTTTTGCTAGGATGATAATGCCAGCTTGTACAAGGGGACATAGCTACAAATTGAGGGGTGATAGATTTAAGACATGTCAGAGACAGGTTCTTTACGCAGAGTGGTAAAGGTGTGGAATGCCCTGCCTGTCAATGTAGTTAATTCGAGGAGAAAGTGAGGACTGCAGATGCTGGAGATCAGAGCTGAAAATGTGTTGCTGGAAAAGCGCAGCAGGTCAGGCAGCATCCAAGGAGCAGGAGAATCGACTTTTCGGGCATGAGCCCTTCTTCAGGAATGAGGAAAGTGTGCCAAGCACCAATACCATGCGCCCTAATTTTGCTCACTAACCTCCTATGTGGTTCCTAGGCGGAAGATGAGGCTCTCTTCCTCCAACCGTCGTGTTGTTGTGGTCTGGCGATGGAGGAGTCCAAAGACCTGCATATCCTTGGTGGAGTGGGAGGGGGAGTTGAAGTGTTGAGCCATGGGGTGGTTGGGTTGGTTGGTCCGGGTGTCCCAGAAACGTTCTGCAAGTAGGCAGCCTGTCTCCCCAATATAGAGGAGGCCACATCAGGGGCAGCGAATGCAGTAAATGATGTGTGTGGAGGTGCAGGTGAATTTGTGGCGGATATGGAAGGATCCCTCCTCCCTACCTTTTATCTTAGCCTGCTGGACACACTTTGCTCATTCCTGAAGAAGGGCTCATGCCCGAAACATCGATTCTCCTGCTCCTTGGATGCTGCCTGACCTGCACATTTCCAATGTAGTTAATTCGGCAACATTAGGGAGATTTAAACAATCCTTGGATGATGATGGGATAGTGTGGGGGATGGGCTTAGAGTAGTTCAAAGGCCGGTGCAACATCGAGGGCTGAAGGGCCTGTTCTGCACTGTATTTTTATGTTCTTGTCTCCAGCACCCCATTGTTAATTAAGTGCTTACCTGATCTGAGTCATGCTCAGCTGAACCTCTTGTTTCACAAAACTCAGAACTTAAGTCTTTCCCTGCCTCCTTATACCCTATAGACATTCTCAACCTGAGAATCTTGTTTGTCAGTACGTTCTTAAATGCAATCAGTATTGGCTGAACTTGTCCTACCTCTTCATAAGACAATCCCTTTATTCCAGAAATAAGTTGTGAAACTTTGTTTGAGTTGTTTCTAACTGAACTATAATCTTTTTAAATAAGAAAATCAAAACTGCACACAGTGGCCTCATGAAGACCCCACACAGTTGCAGTAAAACTTGTCAATTTTTATTTTCCATACCCCTTTAAATAAGCACCAGCATTCCATTTATCCTACTGTGCATTGGCTTCACAGCATACAAACTTGATCAATCCCTCTCCATTTATACATTAGACTGCTTTTCCAGTCTTCGTGTTGAAGTGCACAATTTCTCATTTTTCTTGATTATGTTCAATCTGCCAAATCTTTGCATGCACGCTCGGTCTATCTATGTTACTTGGTAGATTACGTGTCCTTTTCTCAAGTAGGCTTTCTACCTGCTCTGCTATTATTGAATTTTGCTACGATGCCTTGGTACTTCTATTTAAGTCATTATTGAAAAGACTGCTCAATTTCTTTTCTGCAAAACTACATATATTTTGGGTTATAATTGTGAGAGATGGGCTCTGATATCACAAATTAATTTTGCTTTAGTAAACTGATGGGCAGTTTTGGAAGAGAGCCTTCATTGAGCCATCTAGTGACAGTTGCAATAAGTTGTGACAGGTGACATGGCAAAACTGGGCAATGTTGACTATAAAGCATGACTTAAAAATCATGACTCGGAAGAATTGGGATTACAAATGTGTGCCTGCAAGATTTCTCGTGTGACATTTTGAAAAACAGGTGCCAAACAGACTGAAAATGCTAAGCTTTAAAACATAAAATGTTCAGCAGTTTTTAATTTCGATTTATTTTATAAATGCATATTAAAATCAATTTTGATATATTTTGAGCTTAGTGTTGCCATTGTCAGCTATAGCGTCAATGATTTTTAGTCTACTTTGTAAGTACAATGATAGATCTTCAGGTAGATATGTTTATGAACGTAATTGGAGTTCAGCCACACTTGTTATACCATCTTGAATGATAATTGAAAATAATGGTGCAAAGTCCTATACAAAACTCAAACGAGTGTGTGGCAAAGAGTGTTTGGATAAATTTCTAGCTGATGTTGACATGAAGTGGAAAGTTTAGAGGGAGTAAGGTATGCTAAAGATATTTAAGGATGTGTTTGAAGTAGCTGGTGAGTGTAACCCTTGTAATGTTGGATATGGGTGCCTAGAAAATCAAATAGAACACACATTGTGCTTTGTAGCTCCTTTTGCTGCATGTAATATGGATCAACATTACAGAAACAGCCTGTTGATGCCAGTTAATGATGGGATTATGTGGAGATCATAAATATAGCTTTTGAATATCTAGAACTGACTACATACCATGGTTTGTTTTATTTTGAGACAAATATACAGTTGCTGCTGGAGCTCCATGTCTCCAATTGGTAGAACATTGCACTCGACATTTGTGCCTCAGTTGATCTCTGTTGTCTGATGATCAGTAATGTTGTAGATTTTAAGTCCCACTTCAAAACTTGAGTCCAGTCATCTTGGACATAGTATTGAGGGAATGTTGCATGAGAGGTTTTTTGTGGGGGATGTGATCATAAACCAGGGTCGTATCTGGTCTTCAAGATCACAGTAGTATTTTAAAGGAGAGCAGTGGACTTCTTTCTCGTGTCCTGGCAATTTTTATCTCTAAGCATATCACAAAAACAGATGTTTTGGTTTTTATGACATTACTGCTTGTGAAATTTTGCTGTGTATCCAAATTTCCTACAGTTCAGCAGTGACTACAGTTCAGAAATTTTTTATCTGGTCATGAAGAGTCAGCATCATTGGCTGGACCAGCATTTATTGCCAATCCCTAATGGCCCAGAGGGCTGTAAGAGTCAACTAAGTCGTGAATCTGATGTTACATGTAGGCCAGACCAGTTCAGAAAGGTAGATTTCCTTAGCTGTAAAGTGGTTTAGGCAGGTGCCATAGAAATTTCTTCCTTGACAAGTCCATGCTGCAGTCATGGGAATGGTAGTATTTCGTAGTTGCTTAATATGTTGCTTATGTGGCACTTGTTTCCTGTTAGCCATATAGTGAGACTGATATCTGAGCTAAATAGTTGAATAAATAATTCTCAAGTGTGCATTGGAAGATGGTGGAAAATTTTGACCTCTAAGATGATTGTTGATAAAATTTGGGAAACAAAGTTAAACTTCTGCAGTAAAATGAACTTTGAATCAAACTTAGTGCTCTGAGAATCGATGTAATCCTGGAAATTTATGGCCTGATTCTGGTAGTTTGAAGCAAACAGGAACTCAGGTGTGTTAACAGTTGTTTGTTACTGTTATACCTTTTCCATTTTATCTGTACATAAACTGCATAAAATCATGCAAATTATATATACAATGGATCCCTAGTATTGGGCTTTGCACGTTGGATGTAAGATTGTTATGTGGATAAGTGACAAATGTGAGTGTCTCTGCCTTCTATGGCAGACAAAGCAAACATGTTGGGTGGAGATTGCTAAGTGGCTCAGTTTGGAATCTGAAATATGGTGATAATCTCTGCAAAGGCCAGACACTTGGGATTGTTCAAAGTAAAACATCTATCACAACATCTGGATTGAATCAGAAATGTTCATTTAAAGCATGCAGTGCATTTTTGGATTTAACAAAAGCATCCTGGAAATATCCATCTTTTCAGTAAATGTAGTCTGATAAACATAACATTTGACATCTGAGTTGTAATTTTTAAAATATTCAATCTTTCAATGACCATCTTTTAGTAATCCTGTGTTTTAGTAGTACAGTTACATTACCCCCACATAATTTCTAATGGATTAGTAATTCAGAAACCCAGGCTAATACATATGGGACAGGTTTCATTTACTGCTTCATGATGGCACTTGGGGGAAATTTAAGCTAAATTAGCTTTTAATTCCAGCTTTTGCTAACAGTAGTAATGGTTACCATGAAACTATCTGGTAAATAACCATCTGGTTCACAAGTCTCCCTTAGGGAAAGAAATCTGCCATCCTTGTGTGGTCTGGCCTGCATGTGATTGCAGATACTCAGGAATGTGCTTGACTCTTAACTGCCTTCTGAGGCAGTCCAGCTGTCACTCAATTTCATGAGCAATTAGGGATTAACAATAAATGTTGGCTTTGCTGGTGATACCCGCATCTCATGAAAGAAGAACATTTTTAAGTTTTTTGTGAACTAATATTGCAGGTTAATTACTTCAGTTTTAAAGTTATTGATTTAAAAGCTTGGTATAACAGACATTAATATGATTGTCTTGCTTAGAAAGCAATTGAGACAGCATCTAGGCAAGAGGAACTCTGACTTGCAGCATGTGAAGCTTTAGATGATAGGAATGAAAGAGTTGCAGTGTTTGGATCATTATTTGATGATATTTATAATTAAAATGCATAACCAATTTGGCGAACCAAACATGGGAATACAGCATGGTATCACATCTTATACAGATTCCAAATCCTGGGTGGGAGGAAAGTCTCAGAATTTGAACTGAGAGCATTCACAATATCTGAGAATGCAACAACTTGTTCCTCCTTGTGTTAGGTCCTTTTCCCAATGTTTCTCACACAAGATGCAATTCATTCGCACGCACCAACTCCTACAAGCTGTTAAAGTTTATTAAAGCTTGTACAAGCTAGGTGACACCTTTGACCCTCCTCGCAAGCGCGAGAGTCAAAAGATGCTCTGGACAAAGAAAATACATTCCCTTTATACAGGTCAGTTGGCCATGCTTACATAGCCACTTCCCCCATAGCCACATGCCACTCAAGACAACCCCTCCCCCCAATCACTCCCTTACAGTCAATGTTATCTCAGGTACAATGATAGGATCAGATCACCCAGATAATGTGAATGTAAATGCCCTAATCATGGGGAATCATTATGCAAATGATTCCTGACTCTGTGATTCACCAAGACGCTGCAGGTGTGACATGCCTAGCTTCAGGGGATGGCAGAAAGTATTTCTGAATGGAAGAGATTGAATGATCGTTTAATTTGATAATAGGAGAGTAATAGTAAATGTCTGAATGAAGTGTGAATTACAATAGATAGTCATCCACATTCCTGCATGTTATCTGAGACGCAGTGTTGCCCCCACCCATTTCCAGAATGTTCACTGTGTAGATTAACCCTTTAATATTGCATTAGTGTTCAGAGAGGTATTCCCATTTAATCTTTTAACATCAGTGAGCAATATTCAAGATGAATGTTTTGCACACTGCTGTAATCTGACCGTGCGGATATCGTCCCAATGTGTATGATGTGCTAGTATGTTAAAATGGTCAACGAGTGATTCTGATTTTTTTCCCCCACTTGATGTGGGATTTGATAATATATTATGATACTGAACTATTGCAAGAGGAAATAAGAGTTTTCCTGTAACTCTTCAACCATCACCAATTAAGAGTTTACATGGTTATTCTTCCATTTGCTGTACAAATGGTTATGTTTTGCTCCAGTATTTAGGGAGATGGCACAGGAGCTTAACAGCACTTGATGCATTGAAGTGCTTTTGGGTTGAAGTAAAATGTTATATTAATTGAATTTTTCTGTTAATTGAGATGTGGAGCTTTCTCTGGAGTGGAATTAATACACTGCACAGATGGACATATTTCAATAGACAATAGGTGCAGGAGTAGGCCATTCTGCCCTTCGAGTCAGCACCACCATTCATTATGATCATGGCTGATCATCCTCAATCAATATCCTGTTCCTGCCTTATCCCCATAACCCTTGATTCCATTTTCCTTAAGAGCTCTATTCAACTCTCTTGAAAGTATCCAGAGACTTGGCCTCCACAGCCTTCTGGGGCAGAGCATTCCATACACCCACCACTCTCTGGGTGAAGAAGTTTCTCCTCAACTCTGTTCTAAGTGGCCTCCCCCTTATTTTTAAACTGTATCCTCTGGTTCGGGACTCACCCGTCAGCAGAAGCATGCTTCCTGCCTCCAGAGTGTCCAATCCTTTAATAATCTTGTACGTCTCAATCAGATACCCTCTCAGCCTTCTAAACCCAAGCATATACAAGCCCAGTCACTCCAATCTTTCAGCGTAAGATAGTCTCGCCATTCCGGGAATTGACCTCGTGAACCTATGCTGCACTCCCTCAATAGCTAGAATCTCTTTCCTCAAATTTGGTGACCAAAACTGCACACAATACTCCAGATGTGGTCTCACCAGGGCCCTGTACAGCTGCAGAAGGACCTCTTTGCTTCTATACACATTCCTCTTGTTATGAAGGCCAGCATGCTATTAGCTTGCTCCACTGCCTGCTGTTCCCACATGCTTGCTTTCATTGACTGATGTACAAGAACACCTAGATCTCATTGTACTGCCAATTTACCTAACTTGACTCCATTTAGGTAGTAATCTGCCTTCCTGTTCTTGCCACCAAAGTGGATAACCACACATTTATCCACATTAAACTGCATCTGCCATGCATCCGTCCACTCACCTAGCCTGTCCAGGTCACCCTGTATTCTCCTAACATCCTCCTCACATTCTCCGCACTTTTCACCCTGCCACCTAGCTTTGTGTCAGATTCCCAGATAAGATTGCATTAAAACAATCCTTGTCAATCTTCTGAGAATTGACATACCACGCTGTTCATGATCGTTCCTGTCGTCTTCCGGCTTCCCAAACAGTCCAGAGTGAAATTCGAAAAAACTGTGAATATTCTCTCTAAATTGTAATATCATTGATGTCTTGCTGTGTTTATGAGCAGGCGAGCCCCGAATGCCTCCAGGAATTAAAGCTTATTTGTGACCCCTCTTGAGGGTGGAAGTGATTTGGAGAAATATCTTTGTTGCCATCTTCTGCAATATTCACAGAAAGTGGATGACCTCCATTAATTTTCATTTCTTACATCTTAACTATGCTATAATTTAGTGTTGCAAGTAAGCATTAATTAATACATACATTTTTAAATGGTGCTATGTTTTTATCAGTTAGGAATTGGCAGATAATAGCCTTTGTAAATGATTTAAAACATTATTTTTGTCAATTGTGTTGAAACAAATCATTGCAGTCATATTGATTTCTAACTTTTTTATTCCTTTTTTCATGCTCTGCTGGATGGTTATTTCACTTCATGGTTTTGAATTCCTCACTGTGCTTTGTGGATATTTCGTTGCCATCTGAAATGCCGGATCTGTGGATTTTCAAATCTCTCAACCCAGCAGTAAGTATCTGAAGCTACATGATAGGTTTTAAAACGTCTGTGCTTCTGAGCAATATCTGGCTTCCTTGCCAGTTGTGATAAGATTACAGTTTGGAAGTTTTGTATATATGAATTGATAATTTTAGTCGTGTCAGTATTCTGCTCAGGAATATATTATTTCCTGCTGTCAGTACTTTAAACTTACTGGTCTAGTTGAGAATTTAAATGCGGTTCTTCTGTTACAGCAACAAAAAAATCTTGAAGGATATGTGGGTTTTGCCAACCTCCCTAATCAAGTCTACAGAAAGTCTGTGAAAAGAGGATTTGAATTTACGTTGATGGTTGTAGGTAAGTGATTCACATTGAATTGAAATTGGCAATTGTTGCTTTGTCATTATATACAAGAAGAAATAGTCTAGATAAAAATTCTCTTAACTTAGAGGACATAAATTTAGGATACAATCTAAAACGGTTTGAACCAAAATATCCTAACTGTATTTTGCAAGCATGTGGTACAGTTTACTTGGGATGCTTAAATGGTTCAGGACCCCACATTTAATGAGGGGAAAAATCAACCATGAAGCTATGTTTATCAGGTGACCGCACTAATTTTCTTTGCAGTGGAGCTATGTAGTCAGATAATCCAACAATACTATCACTTGAATGTCCTAGCAAGAATTTGTGGTAACTGGTAAAAAGATGACCAAGAATGAGTTTCTGTTCTGTTGATTCCCTGAAAATGTATTTCTGACAATAATGCATTCTTGAACAGGACTCTGCTGAATTTAGAGCTGAAAATGTGTTGCTGGAAAAGCGCAGCAGGTCAGGCAGCATCCAAGGAGCAGGAGAATCGACGTTTCGGGCATGAGTCCTTCTTCTGGAATGAAATCTATTTTGGCTCATGCCTGAAGCGTCGATTCTCCTGCTCTTTGGATGCTGCCTGACCTGCTGTGCTTTTCCACCAACACATTTTCAGCTCTAAATTCAGCAGAGTCCTGTTCAAGAATGCATGCCATTTCAAACATGCATTATTGTCAGAAATACATTTTCAGGGAATCGACAGAACAGAAACTCATTCTTTTTCATCTTTTTACCAGTTACCACAAATTCTTGCTAGGACATTCAAGTGATAGTATTGGTCAGGACTGGCAATTAAACATGCGAGGATTTTCAACTTATCGAAAAGACAGGGAGGTGGGCAGGGGGGGCGGGGTTTCCTTAGTTAAGAACAAAATTAAATCTATGGCACTGAGTGACATAGCGTCAGATGATGTGGAGTCTGTGTGGGTGGAATTGAGGAACCACAAAACCATAGTGGGAGTTATGTACAGTGGTCAGGACCAGGGGCGCAACATGTACGGGGAAATAGAGAAGGCATGTCAGAAAGGCAAGGTCACGGTGATCATGGGAGACTTCAATATGCAGGTGGACTGGGTAAATGTTGCCAGTGGATCCAAAGAAAGGGAATTCATGGAATGCTTACAAGATGGCTTTTTGGAACAGCTTGTCATGGACCCCACAAGGGAGCAGGCTATTCTGGACCTAGTGCTATGTGATGAACCAGACTTTATAAAAAAATCTTAAACTAAGGGCACACTTAGGAAGCAGCGATCATAATATGGTAGAGTTCAGTCTGCAGTTTGAAAGAGAGAAGGCAAAATCGGATGTAATGGTGTTATAGTTACATAAAGGTAATTATAAGGGCATGAGAGAGGAACTGACGAAAATAGACTGGAAGCAGAACCTAGCGGGGAAGACAGTAGAGCCAAAATGGCAGGAGTTTCTGGGTATAATTGAGGACACTGTACAGAGGTTCATCCCCAAGAAAAGAAAGATTATCCGGGGAGGGCTTAGACAGCCATGGCTGACAAAGGAAGTCAGGAAATGTATTAAAGAAAAAGAGAGATCCTATAAAGTGGCCAAGAGCACTGGGAAATCAGAAGATTGGGAAGGCTATAAAAACAAACAGAGGATAACAAAGAGAGAAATAAGGAAGGAGAGGATCAAATATAAAGGTAGGCTAGCCAGTAATATTAGAAATGATAGTAAAAGTTTATTTCAATGCATAAGAAACAAATGACAGGCAAAAGTAGACATTGGGCCACTTCAAACTAATGCTGGAAGCCTAGTGATGGGAGATAAGGAAATAGCAGGAGAACTCAATAAGTACTTTGCATCAGCCTTCACAGTGGAAGACATGAGTAATATCCCAACAATTAAAGGGAATCAGAGGGCTGAGTTGAGTGTGGTTGCCATTACAAAAGAG
>NC_057713.1:101264426-101299010 GCF_004010195.1 Chiloscyllium plagiosum | reverse complement strand
GAATGGCTGAGGATCCTGGGATTGTATTCATTGGCGTTTTGAAGATTAAGGGGAGATCTAATAGAAACTTACAAGATAATACATGGAAAGGGTGGACGCTAGGAAATTGTTTCCGTTAGGTGAGGAGACTAGGACCCGTGGACACAGCCTTAGAATTAGAGGGTGTAAATTCAGAACAGAAATGCGGAGACATTTCTTCAGCCAGAGAGTGGTGGGTCTGTGGAATACATTGCTGCAGAGTGCAGTGGAGACCGGGAAGTTAAATGTCTTCAAGGCAGAGATTGATAAATTCTTGATGTCACAGGGAATTAAGGGCTACGGGGAGAATGCAGGTAAGTGGAGTTGAAATGCCCATCAGCCATGATTGAATGGACTTGATGGGCCGAATGACCTTATTTCCGCTCCTATGTCTTATGGTCTTATCTCCAGCATCTGCAGTCCTCACTTTCTCTGCTGAATTTATCCATGCTTGCTCGGTTTTGATAACTGATTGTAATAGATGTCAGCTGACTCTGAAAGAGTGCATTAAACTTAATAGATTCGATGATGCAGTCCTTTAAAACAACAGTATCAATAATTAAAATAACTTTTTTTGAATGTAAGGCTTTGACATTTCTGCTATCTTAATTCCTTATGTTTTAACCATTTAAGTGCTGTAAAACTTTCTAATTAAAAATGAAAGACATGTTACAAATTGATTTTCTGTGAATATCCAAGTGACACTGGCTGTTTATCTTGCTTGGTGACCACATTGTTACTTGTTGCCTGAAATTGCCTTGTTCCAGATACAAAGTGATGTCAGTAAAGAGAGAATGTGCACTTTGGAAATTACTAGATCTCTGAATTACAACTCTTCAAAAACAGAAATGTTTGCCTTTTTCCTACTAACTGCAAAAGTAAGACACTATGTTTTGCATTTTAGAGTTATTTATTGTGGTGTCTTATTCCTTTAAACTGCAAAGTTTATATTATAGATCATGTTGCAGAATTTTGATTGAACTCAGTGAAGATACTTTGCTTGAGGTACTGCAAAATTTGAAGGGCTTTCTGTTTGACTTCAGCTTATTGCTGTACATTCCACTCAATACCCAAGTACTCGCTGTCTTTTGTTTTTGCTTTGATTTCTACATTGCAAGGTTTTGAGCCTGCAAAGGAAGTTGAAAAAGTATTTTCAGGAGAATCTAATAGAACAATGTTCGGTTTCACTGAAGAGGAGACAAAGGAGACTTGTAGTCTAAAGACTGGCCTGGATCAGTTGGGCCTTGTAGCTGATTTGAGCTTTCATCTGTAGTGCTGTGCAAACTTTGTACAAGTATTTCTCATTTAGGTGGTTTTCATTTTGCAGCATTGGGAATTATTGGTCCATGAGGATAACAAAAGAAACAAAACATTTCAAAATTGTTCTTGGAGGATATAGTTTTGGAATTGACAGTTAATTGAAACACTGTGTAACATTTATACCTGGAAATAATAAACATATGAATTTTCAAGTCAAACAAAATAGATTTCATTAATGTTTTTCTTAATCTTGGAAATAGGGCAATGGCTTTACTATGGGGATGCAACTCTGGATGTGTGCT
Source organism: Chiloscyllium plagiosum (assembly GCF_004010195.1). Taxonomy (NCBI): domain Eukaryota; kingdom Metazoa; phylum Chordata; class Chondrichthyes; order Orectolobiformes; family Hemiscylliidae; genus Chiloscyllium; species Chiloscyllium plagiosum. The sequence continues at coordinate 101,297,430 of NC_057713.1, read as the reverse complement.
ATATGCTCTTAGCATATTTGCATGCTGTTCTCAGTTGTAGTGAGTCAATTATTTGTCTGTCTTGTCTAGCTGCATTGTATGTTGTGGCCGGAATTGTCATGTTTCTTATGAAAGTAATCGAGAAATACAAAGATTATTTGTGGGAATCTGTGTGTCTAAAATTTGGGATCATCATATTGAATAGAATGAGGTACAACACACCATTGGAAGTCAGCTGCATTCTGAAAGATGATTGTTCTCCCACCATGTTGTTAAATAGGGAGTGTCTGTTTTTTGTCACAGCGTGAGTGAATAAGTGATGACCGCTGTCGGGTCCATGGAGGATCGTTCTTCCATACCCATTTTGAATTTCCACACCCCCACACGTGCACGGGCTCACTCTCTTTCTCTCACTGTTTGCTGACACAGTTAATTCTGCTCAGCAGAGTGGCTTTTCACTGTCTTTGAGTGAATGTATCCAGTTATGCTGGAAACTTGCAGGGGTGAATTTGCTCTTCACCCCTATTTATTGTGAATGCTGAACCCAACTCAATCATGCTCACTGCTTGAGGAACTGAATTGCAAATCAAACAGGCACCATAATCATGTGTTAATGTCAAAAGTGCAATTATCTTGGTCCCAGAAGTGTGATTACGAACAAGACATGGCAAAATATGCCCGTTTGATTTTATCAATGAATTTGAAAATATAAGTAAAAGTGAGTTATTCATAAATTGCTAATTGTTTCTTATCTTCAGTAGTAATAAAATAATAATGTGTTAGCACCAGTATTATGGGCTTTCGTGATGCTTTAATAGTGTGCATACACCTCGGCTAGAAGATGATGTTCCAAAGGTGACGTAACACAGCTGAACAGGTTGATATAAAGTAGAGAGTTGTACAGCACACAAACAGACCCTTCGCTCCACCTTGTCCATGCCAACCAGATATCCTGAATTAACTTAGTCCCATTTGCCAGCATTTAGCCCATATCTCTCTAAACCATTCCTTTTCATGTGCCCATCAAGATGCCTTTTAAATGTTATAATTGTGCCAGCCTCCTCCACTTCCTTTGGCAGCTTATTCAATACATGCACCAACCTGTCATAAAAAGGAACCAAAAGGGCAACATTTTCATGTTTTTTCCTCTCTGCTTAAACCTGTGGCCTCGAGGTTTGGACTCCCCAATCCTTGGAAAAAGACCTCAGCTATTCACCTTATTAAAGCCCCTCATGATTTTATAAACATCTAGAATGGCACCCCTTAGGCCCTAGCCTATTCAGCCCCTCTCCAGCTCAAACCTTCCTATCCCAGCAATATCCTTAGAAATCTTTTTTTGCACTGTTTCAAGTTTAACAACATCCTTCCTGTAACAGAGAACAGAATTGAATGCAGTATTCCACAAGTGGTCTGACTAGTGTTCTGTATAGTCGTAGCATGACATTCTGACTTTGGCTGAATGCACTGACCAGTAAAGGCAAGTGTACTATGCACGGCCTTCTCTACCCTACGTAGGCTGTAATGATAGAACTTCTGATATATTATAGCTATTCATTAACACGCAAAGGTAAAATAGCCATACCAGACCATAGAGTTGCTCTTGAATAAGAGAGAGAGAGCAAGGCAATTGGTGATGGTCTAACATAAGAGTCAACATGCTTCAGGCAAAACCCAAAAAGTTGAAATGATGACTCCTTCATTGTAACCTCTGGAAATTGAACCTATACTGTTGGCTCTGCATTTCAACCAGTTGTCCAGCCAACTGAACTTCATGGCCAATTCCTTTCCTGTTGCTATGCATTGGTTGAGCCTGTACTGCGCTGTATTCTTCTATGTTCTATGTTCTATACTGTTGGCTCTGCATTTCAACCAGTTGTCCAGCCAACTGAACTTCATGGCCAATTCCTTTCCTGTTGCTATGCATTGGTTGAATCCAATGTTATTAAGATGAGTGAATTTTGATGGTAGTTGATTTGGCTGTTGCCTTGGGTAGTTAGTGTATCTTTTTGTCACGTTGGTTAATGCTTGAACAGTGCAAACAAAATATTTTACCAATATGATTACCCCGCTATACAAAGTATCAAAATCAGTAGCCGTACTGTAAGTGTATGATGAGCATGATAAAGCATGGAAGTTAAGTGCCAGCAGTCATGGTGTTCAGCTCAACTGCATCATTATGCACTGAGGAATCACCGTGTGTACTAACCAGTGATAGTGGTAAAAACAATGATTGCAGATGCTGGAAACCAGATTCTGGATCAGTGGTGCTGGAAGAGCACAGCAATTCAGGCAGCATCCGACAAGCAGCAAAATCGATGTTTCGGGCAAAAGCCCTCCTGATGAAGGGCTTTTGCCCGAAACATCGATTTTGCTGCTCGTCGGATGCTGCCTGAATTGCTGTGCTCTTCCAGCACCACTGATCCAGTAACCAGTGATAGTGTCTATTCTAAAATGAGAAGATCCCTGTGAAGTAATGTTTGGTTTGTAATATTCCATTGGTCTTAACACTGGTTTTTGCAGCTCCTTGAGGAAGGCTGAGCAATGTGCACTGCCAAGATCCCCTGAAGTTTTTTCAAGCCTGGTTCTGGATTCTTTACTCTTTGAAAAGGGCAGGAAAGTGAATGTGAGGAGTGTTGCAGCAGCCATGATTCAATTTAATTGAGCAGCCAAACAGCCTACTCTTGTTCTTCTATCTTACGGTCTTATGGACAAACTACAAATGTTTGAAGTTGGTTTATGACCAACTTTGGCTGTCTGCTAGATTTCCATTCAGGAAGATATGAACTGGCTGCAGACGGGCAATTGATGAAAGTCCGTTAGGAGAATACAAGATTGAGATTTTTGAATATTTTTGGATTGTGGTAAGGGTCAATAAGAGTGTTTTCTTTTTTATCTTGAGAAAATCATTTCCAGGTTTTCTCTTACTCTCTGGAACATGAAAGCCACAGAAGAATGGAGCAGGATGAATCAACTGATGGCTTCCAGTAGTTGAAGGTTTATGCGCATGGGGCCCAGATGAAATGAAGAGATTTGGAATGTAGTGAAGAGGCATATTCAAAGATGAGGTTGCGGATTTTTTCAGTTCTTTTTTTGGTTGTGGTTGTTGCTCTTGGGGCTAGTATGGCTGCCGTAAATCACTGTTACATAGATGCATCCACAGTGCTATTCAGGAGGGGCATTTAGGGTTTTGACCCAGCAACAATAAAGGAATGGCAATTAATTTCCAAGTCATGATGGTGGGGAGCTTGCAGTTGATGGTGATTGCACATAGCAACTACTCCTCCTTCTAAGTGATGAAAGATGGCTTGGTGAGTTGTTGGCATGCATTTTGTAGATGGTACATACTGCTGCCACTTTGGATTTGTGTACAAAGAGTGAATGGTGGATGAGTGCCAATCGAAGTGGCCTTGACTAGTGTCAAGCTTTTTGAATGCTTCACACCATGAAATAAGTGGAAAATGTTCTATTATACAGTTAACTTAGATCTTGTAGATGGTATACAGGCTTTGGGGAGTAAGTGAATTATTTGCTGCAGGATTCCCAGCCTCTGATTTGTTAGACAATGGTAGTATTTATATTGCCAGTTTAGTTCTGATTCTGCTCAATGGTAACTTCCAGGATGTTAATGTCAGAGAATTCTAATGTGTTTGAATTAAAATGTGTGATCTACAAACTAATATTTCAATTATAATTGTTTCTGACTTGGCTACTAATCCTGAAATAAGTCAGATGCAAGAGTAATTTGCCTTGATATTAAAGCAGCATTGACAAAGTTAGGATTCAAGGAGGACTAACAACTGCAGTCAACATAAGTTGGGGGCAAACTCTCAACAGGCTGAAGTCATATTTCTTGAGTGAAGAAAAATATCCATCATCACATGGATTAGTGCTGAATCCTCTTTGTCATTTGTATAAATGATTTGGATGAGAATAAAGGAAGCATAATTAGTAAGCTTGTGGATGACACCAAAATTAGTGGACAGTGAAGGAGGTTATTTCAGAGTACAAAGGAATCTTGATCGTCTGGGCCAACGAGCTGAGTGCTAGATGCAGTCTAATTTAGATAAATGTGAGATGTTCTGTTTTGGACAGGGGTTAATACAGTTCATGATCGAGCCCTAGGGAAACAGACCTAGGGGTTCAGGCACCTTGTTCCTTGGAAGTGACTTCGCAGACAGGTTGGTGAAGAAGGCATTTAGCACACTTGCTTTTATTGGTCAGTGCAGTATAGGAGTTGGAATGCCATATTGTAGTTGTACACGTTGAGGCCACTTGTGGAGTACAGTGGACAGTTCTGGTCCCCCTGCTATCGGAGAGGTAATAAATTGGATAGGGTGCTGAAAAGATTTACAAGGATGTGACTGGGAAGGGAGGGTTTGGGTTTTAGGAGAAGCTGGATAGTCGGGGGGGTGCAGTGGTTAAAAGGTGAGCTGGATTAGGTGATCAGTATTTTTTCTGCTTTATGAATGCATTGTCTTCTCTGGTATCAGACAGTTTTGTTTTATTAAGTTTTCCTGGCTAAATGTTATAGAATTGACTTACCAAGAGATAAAGAAATATAGGAGGAAACACTGGCTCCTTTCAGTAGAGGATACAGAAACATTCCAGCAATAGCTGTAAATCAGGAGGTGGAAGGAAGAGAGAAAATTAGTGAATTTACGATCACTGTGGAAGTGGTATTAAGTGAACTGGAACTTTGACAAGTCCACCAGTACTGATGGACTTGAACTAGAGCCTTAAAAGAGGTGGCAAATGAGGTTGTAGATGTATTGGTATTGATTTTTCAAAGTTTGAGATTCTGGAAAGATTTATTGAAGTGCAAAATAGCAAATACAGCTTTCTCTTTAAAGGAAGACAGGAAAAAGTTCTGGCTGGAGTACGCTCTTTTTTTGAGGTATTTTAGGTGTTAGAGGTGATTTCCTTGAATTTCAGAAGCAGCAATAATGTGTTAAATGCTGTTGCAATTGTTTTGGAACTTTGAAAAACAAAGTCAAAACAACACATTTAAAAGGGAGAAAGACAGACAAAGGCAGCAAGCACATGGTCTGGAAATGAGATGGAGAAGGAAACCCCACACTGCTAATTGACACAGCAGTGAATCTGCGCAGTTGCTGTCTTTACTGTTTGAATTCATGTATCGCTGGACAGTGCAGTGTATCAGGAAAATGGCGAAATTCACATTTGATCTTGGCGGAACCTGTTTGGGAGAGGTAACAGCACAGAAACATAAGTAAATAGTTACAAGTATAGCTTGCTGTAAATCTACAATAGTGAGTAGAGTGGGTTCTTGATGTTTTTATTGGGATCTGTCTCTTGATTAAATTTTATAGATATAAGCCTAAGTATTAAGTTAGCCTGGAGCAATGTTTTGTAAAGCAGTAAAATGGTGCTATTTTCTTGGTTTGTAGATTGGAAGGAGCTAAATGGCCTTTAGTAGAGTGATACGTTCTTTTTGTTGGATGTGGGAGTTTTGGGAGAGTTTAAGGGTTACTGAGAATTATATCTGCAAAAAATGTCGTTTGTTGCGAATCCTGTCAGATCGACTGGATCAATTAGAGCAACAGTGGCAATGACGAATTTACAAGAGCGAGGGGTGTGATGGATGGCAGTTACTCAGTCATGTAGATGTGTTAACTCCAAGAAAGGTAGGCGGGTAGTATAGGAGTCTTCTGTGGCTATCCCCATTTCAAACCAGTGTGCTGTTTTGGAAAATGTAGGGGGTGATGGACTTTCAGGGCAATGTAGCACAATTGGCCAGGTTTATGGTATCAAGACTGGCTCTAATGTAATTAGGGGTACATCAGGTTCCAAGAGATCGATTGTGTTAGGGGACTCTGTGTAGTTAGCGGCAAAGATAGACGTTTCAGCGACCAGCAGCCTCCCTGGTGCCAGGATCAAGGCTGTCTCAGATGGTGCAGAATGTTCTGAAAGGGGAGAGGGCTCAGCAGGAGGTCATTGTACATATTCAAGCCAACGACAAAAGAAGGAAAAGGATGGGATTCTGAAGGGACAACATAGAGAGAGATGGGCGGGAATTTAAACATGAGGTCCTCTAGTAGTAATATCTGGATTACTCCCCAGTGCTACAAGCTAGTGAGGTAGAGGTAGGAGGATAGAGTAGCTGAATGCATGGCTGAGGAGCTGGTTTGTGGGAGAAGGATTCACATTTTTGGATCATTGGAATCTCTTCCGGGGTAGAACTGAACTGTACAGGGAGGACAGATTGCACTTGAAGTGGAAGTGGACTAATATACTGGAAGGGAGATTTGCTAGAGCTGCTTGGGAGGATTTAAACTAGTAAGGAAAGAGGAGGTGGCTGGGACCCAGGGAGATAGTGAGGAAAGAGATCAATCTGAGACTGGTACAGTTGTGGAGTCAAGGCAGACAGGAACAAAGCAGAGAACAAGGTATGACTGATAAATTGCATTTATTTCAATGCAAGAGGCCAAACAGAGAATGCAGATGAACTCCGGGCATAGTTAGGAACATGGGACTGGGATATCATCGCAATTACAGAAACGTCGCTTAGAGATGGGCAGGATGGCAGCTTAATGTTCCAGGATACAAATGCTACAAGAAGGATAGAAAGAGAGGCAGGAGAAGAGGGGGAGTGGCGTTTTTGATAAGGAATAGCATTACAGCTGTACTGAGGGAGGATATTCCCGGAAATACATCCAGGGAAGTTATTTGGGTGGAACTGAGAAATAAGAAAGGGATGATCACCTTATTAGGATTGTTTTGTAGACCCCCCTAATAATCAGGGAATTTGAGAAACAAATTTGTAAGGAGATCTTAGTTATCTGTAAGAATAATAGGGCGGTTATGGTAGGGGATTTTAACTTTCCAAACATCGACTGGAACTGCCATAGTGTTAAATTCCTCTCCATCTAAACCTTTAAGTGTGTACAAGACAATTTTCTGATTCAGTATGTGGATGTACCTCGTTGAGAAGGTGCAAAACTTGACCTACTCTTGGGAAATAAGGCAGGGCAGGTGACTGAGGTGTCAGTGGGGGGAGGGATTTTTGTGCCAGTGACCATAATTCTATTAGATTTAAAATAGTCATGCAAAAGGATAGACCAGATTTAAAAGTTGAAGTTCTAATTTGGAGAAAGGCCAATTTTGACGGTATTAGGCATGAACTTTCAAAAGCTGCCTGGGGGCAGATGTTCGCAGGTAAAGGGATAGCTGGAAAATGGGAAACCTTCAGAAATGAGATAACGAGAGTGCAGAGACAATATATTCCTGTCAGGGTGAAAGGAAGACTGGTAGGTGTAGGGAATGCTGGATGACTAGAGAAATTGAGGGTTTGGTTAAGAAAAAGGAAGCATATGTCACGTCTCGACAGGGTAGATCAAATGAATCCTTACAGTATAAAGGCAGCAGAAGTATACTTCAGAGGGAAATCAGGAGGGCAAACAGGGGATACCGAAATAGCTTTGGCAAATAGAGTTAAGGGGAATCCAAAGGACAAAAGCGTAAATAGGGAGAGAATAGGGCATACTTTATGTAGAGCTGCAAGAGATGGGAGGGATAGTAAATGACTATTTTGCGTCAGTTTACTGTAGAGGTCATTGAAGATGTAGAATGTGGGGAAATAGATAGTGACATCTTGAAAAATGTCCACATCAGAGGAGGAAGTGCTGGATGTCTTGAAATGCATAAAGGTGGATAAATCCCCAGGACCTGGTCATTTGTACCTTCGACTTCTGTGGGAAGCTAGAGAAGTGATTGCTGGGCCTCTTGCTGAGATATTTGAATCATTGATAATCACAGGTGAGGTGCCGGAAGACTGGAGGTTGGCTGACATGGTGCCACTGTTTAAGAAGAGTGGTAAGGACAAGCCAGGGAACTATAGAGCAGTGAGCCTGACGTCGGTGGTGGTTGTTGGAGGGAATCCTGAGGGACAGGATGTACATGTATTTGGAAAGGCAAGGATTGATTAGGGATAGTCAACATGGCTTTGTGCGTGGGAAATCATGTCACGATTTTGATTTGAGTCTTTTTTTTTAATTAGTCACAGAGGATTGGTGAGGGTAGTGTGGTGGCCGTGATCTATATGGACTTCAGTAAGGCATTTGACAAGATTCCCCATGGGAGACTGGTTAGCAAGGTTAGATCTCGTGGAACACGGTGAACTAGCCATTTGGATACAGAACTGGCTCAAAGGGAGAAGACCGAGTTTAGTGGTAGGTTTGCAGATGACACCAAAATTGGAGTTGTAATGGACACGAAGAAGGTTACCTCAGATTACAAATTGGATCAGATGGGCCAATGGGCTGAGGAGTGGCAGATGGAGTTTAGTGTATATAAATGCGAGGTGCTGCATTTTGGGAAAGCAAATCTTAGCAGGACTTATACCATTAATGGTAAGGTTCTGGATTAGTGGTGCTGGAAGAGCACAGCAGTTCAGGCAGCATCCAAGCATCACTTAATGGTAAGGTCCTAGGGAGTGTTGCTGAACAAAGGGACCTCGGAGTGCAGGTTCATAGCTCCTTGAAAGTGGAGTCTCCGGTAGATAAGATAATGAAGGCATTTGGTATGCTTTCCTTTATTGGTCAGAGCATTGAGTACAGGAGTTGGGAGCTCATGTTGCGGTTGTACAGGACATTGGTTAAGCCACTTTGGGAATATTGTGTGCAATTCTGGTCTTCCTATCGGAAGGATGTTGTGAAATTTGAAAGGGTTCAGAAGAGATTTACAATGATGTTGCCAGGGTTGGAGGATTTGAGCTATAGGGGGAGGCTGAATAGGCTGAGGAGTGACCTTGAGAATGTGTAAAGGAGATAAGCAGGTAGGGAAAGAGTTTTGACTTTTGTGAAACAAAGGTTCAGCTAAGCATGACTCAGATCAGATCAGAACTTGCAGCCTCAGGTTTATAAAGTTGAGGGGCATGGATAGGATAAATAGGCAAAGTAGGGGAGTCTAGAATTAAAGGGTTTCCAGCATCTGCAGTTATTGTTTTTACCTCATTAAGTCTAGAATTAAAGGCATACGCTTAGGTGAGGGGGGAAATATATAAAAGGTACCTTAAGGGCAACATATTCACGCAGAGGGTGGTGCATTTGTGGAATGAGCTGCCAGAGGAAGTGGTGGAGGTTGGTAAATTTGCAACATTTAAAAGGCATCTGGATGGGTATACAAATAGGAAGAGTTTGGAGGGATATGGGCCAAGTACTGGCAAACGGGACTAGGTTCGGTTGGGATATCTGGTCAGCATGAACAAGTTGGACCGAAGGATCTGTTTCCTTATTATACATCTCTATGTGCAGAATGGTGCAGATTAGATGAATTGGCCATGCTAAATTGTCCACCACAGTGTTCAGGAATATGTAGATTAGGTGCGTTAGTCAGGGGTAAATATAGGGTAGGGGAATGGGTCTGGGTGGGTTATTGTTCGGAGGGTCGGCGTTGACTTGTTGGACTGAAGGGCCTGTTTCCACATTGTAGGGATTCTGATTGTGATTCTGCATCTGACTCTAAGTGGAAATACACAGAAATCAGACCTGTTAGCTTGAGATTTGATGTAGAGAAAATGTTGGAATTAACCGTTAAGGACCTTTATAACTGGAGAACTTGAAATATTTCAAGATAATAGAGAAGAGTCAGCACAGATTTGTGCGAAGGAAACTTTTTTTTATTCATTCCTGTTTAGACTTGGGAGAAGATGGTGGCAAGGGAGTAGAATTTAGAGGGAGCCGAAGGTAGTCGGTCTTCCAAATGTTGAAGTGTAGGAAGTTGCTGCTTATTGTTTGGTCTTCAGTAATACATCATACATATATGTAAGTGTTATTGATCCCTGCAATATAATCTGTTAATGCAACCTGTATGCTTTGTGTACCATATCAATTTGGGCATGGCATCACAGGAATTGCATTACATTTGACCTTGAGCAACTTCCTCCTCTGCTGCTTTCAGTTGATATTCAGTTATATGCCAACTGTGGTGCAGTGTGTGAAGTTGTAATTGATTGATTTGTCACTGGCAATGCTACTTTGAAAGAGCTGCAGTAGAGTTCTGTAATTTCTTTATTTGCTCTTTAGATGTTGTGTAGCCAGATGCATCTGAAGAGAGTACCAGATGTTATGTAATGGAATGAAGTAATGGATAAATTGTTGCTTGTAATCCAGGAAACCATTTTAACTTTGAGCATGAAATCAGCCAGAAAGCCTATTGGTCTTTGTTTCCATCTATTGGAAAAAGGGGACAAACTTGGGTTTGTCTTTAATTTTTTCATCACATCTGTGATGAAGTCCTCTGTCGACAACTAATTACTTTTGAAGTTTTGTTTTCTCTGTAGTAGGCAAGCTTTGCACTCTATTTGCTGGCTGCAGGAGTCTTGAAACAGCAATGGGGAAAGTGGACAGAAAATACAAATCAAATTTGAGAATGCCATACTTGTGAAGATTATTGGAATTGTCATCCATACCTGAAGTTATTTCCATAAGTTGATTTTAACAGTTCTGTGGAAGTTACAAGATGGTTTTAAATGGGCTATTAAAAATATAGCAAATTTTGAAGAAAACTGAGTTGCCTGAATAAAGTTGTGCACAGCTTAACATTTTTAAATGAAAACCACCTGGAGATGTATAAAGTGTAACAAAAATAGCCACTGAATCCTTTTCAGTATGCTGCTCTTTGTGACTCACCTCCCCCATTCAAGAAGAAGAAAAACTGCCTTTACTGACAGTATTATGGGCTGGACTGGGTTTCGAAGTAGCAAGAGGTTTCAGTTAGTCAGTTTTGTGGTTTCCTTTGCTCTGTGAAACTTCCTTTAAAGGAAACATGCCAGGTTATTCATCAAACAATTAAGATGGCTCTTAGTTAGTTCTGAATGATAACTTGTTGATAGTGAAGTAAAATTATTTTTCTGACATTGCTGTCTGCTTGTATTTAAAGGAAGAGTTGGGGTTTGGCTGGAAAACATTGCCTTTGTGCTGGTATGAATTTTGTGTGGATGCACAATATAGTGAACTTGGTGGGCCAAGTGAAGGAATACATGTATGAATTAATAGCACCTTTGCTGAATATTTAGAAATGAAACTTTAATTGAAGTGTAATTAAGTTTGTTAGGTTAGATATCAAACTGGAGGCTAAATTGGAGCTGTGTCAAAAGTAACTAATCTTCATCAAAAGCCATTAGACATTAGTAGTTCTTCGGGAGTTCTGGGTTCAGATCTAGTTGAAGTGGAAAAAAACTAATTTAAAGAGCACTTTTTTCAAACCTTGATTCTTTGATTTTTAAACTGCTGAGTGGCTAAGGGTGCTGTAGATAAGTGTGTTTATTTTATCACGGTTGGGAGTTTTAAATACTTTAGATCAGGAAATTACATGTTCTCTTAAAAGTCTGCCTCTTTGCATTGTTAAATAAAACTCTTGTAAACACAAAAGTGTAGGTGTAGTGTTGAACTTACAACCCAATTTCATATGAATTTGATTCTGTAGATCCAATGATCCATGGGCTCTGAGGAAATTCCATTTAAAAGCTATTAGGATTTGTTGCCATCAACTTTCCATATCCGTATAACCTTGGGCTCCCAACACAGCCCCCTGGCTGGTTACTGACTAGAAGAAATTGAATTTAATGATGTACTTAACAAAACCTTGCACGTTTGAACGCTTGCATCACATTTCCTCTCGTCTTCATGTGACGAGGACTTGCTTTTATTGTCTTCCTTCCTAGCTTAACTATTTGATTTTTCCAGAGTCAATCGGTGAAAAAATTTGAAGTTTTTGATGTATTTGATTCTTTATGATATTTATCGAACTTGCTGATCCAAGATTATTCTATGTTGCAAACAGTGCTGTGGTTGAAGAGCAGTCACTTTCTGCATCATTGGCCCTGTGTTAGAAAGGATCATTGTCTGGCTTTTAAAGAATAAAACTAAGAATGAGTTCAAATATAGAGGAGAGCCAATGAATTGACCTATGTTAGTGAATTATGATGGTTTCTGTCACCCAAATGCTATTCATTTTCTGGGATCTGATAATTTGTTGCTGGAGCATTTAACTGCTTCTTAATCCCAACCATGTTTTGCTTTTCTTTGCTAGCTTTGTATTTTTTTTTACTCTCTGGCTTGGATATTAAACAATGGACAGCAGCAGTGATGGAATGCTGCAAGACTATGGAGCAGCAACCAAAGAAAGCTTGGAACAAGAAAGACAATTAAAATTGAAGGTGAAGCATGACACTCGTGTGTTATGTAGGTTTAAAGATACATAACTATTTGGGGACTCACTGCAACATTCAATGCCAAATTGTGTCATTTAACTTCATGAGAATGCTAGTTTGGAGCTTTCTTTTTTTTCTGTTTTGTGGAAATTGCCCAGCCATTCACAGAACATGTGGGTTAATGAGGTATGGGAAACTGGGGGCAAGTTATGCAAATTAGTTTCTTTCATTAGAATTATTGTCTCATGTGAAAGCTTAAAACTGTGGCTACTGCTCCCAGAATTAGCCTTTGTTGTCTTTAATTCTGGGTAAAGGGCCTTCATGAGAGAAAAGCAATCCAATAATGGCTGGGACTTTAGCAAAAAAGAAGCTGATCAGATAAACATACTTGTCTTTCATTCATTGCAACTTCTGCAAAGTGATGACTATTTCATAATGGCCGCGGGCTTTATAGCCAGTTGAGGAGGAAGGGAATAAAATAATTGAGTTTAGTCTTAAGAATGCAAGTAATTTGATTTCATTAATTTTTAAAGTTGATCTTTTAACTTGTAGCATGATGGTAATATCTGATTGCATTGTCACATTCGTCCCTGTTTTGGAGTCTCTGAAGCTATTTGCTCCAGTTTGCTGCACTTAATTCCAAACATTGGAATTATGGTCATATTTTATTGTCCAGTAGTGGAGAAAAATATGTTGTTTCCTTAAAATCCTGGTCTGTACAGAATAGCCACCTGCTTTACAAAAGGTAACAAATAGTATTGATAAGATGAAAAACAAATTAGATGCTAATTCAGGTGACTATATTCACATTGCCCAACCACCAAATGAAGAAGACTGCACTTCAAAAATAAAATACCAGCTCCAGAAAGAGAAACACAATTTCAGTGGCTTTTAGGACAACAATGGTATAGTTTTTATGAAAAGGACATTTAAAATGCAATACTTAAAATGCAATATTGACGATTTTAGTTTAGCTTAGATATTTGAAGATAACTGATAAATATTTGGCTTTTACATAAGGTTGAATGAGATCATGGCTGATCTTTTGTGTTCAGAATTTGTCATAACTTACTGAAGGTTATGGGTGAGGAAGGAGAAACAAGCCAGAAGCATGGTTCTGCCACGAGTTTGGATCACAGACATCAGTGGGTTTCTGACAATTCCTTTTGACTCTTGGCTAGTTATGGGTAAACTGATTTCTTGTCTTTCATTTGTTGGATAAGCATTCACCCATTCAGGGTCTCTGAAGGTTTTTTGCCCTTTCAACAGAGGATTTGTAGAGGCAGAAGTTTACTGAAGACAGGTGAAAGAATATAACCAGCTACTAGGGGTTTTATTTTACTTCTCCATGCATAAAGGAGAGAGAAATAGAGAGAGATGGATTTGTCTTTGCAGGCTACATGTTTCTACTCCTTTTGTCCATACACTCAATATTGTGGCCACCTGTCCAGGAGCCAGTCAGCAGGTTCTAAGTGTGCTGAGTCCTTCCAAGCCTGCAACAATTTGTGCTGATTGTGAAGTGAATCATAAGGCATTGTTTTCAAGGTAGAATTGCCCTGAACGCATGCAGTGTTGCTTTGTCTGGACCTCTGGTCTTACTGTATAAATACAGCAGCTTTGTATACACAAGACTCAATATGCTCCAGTAACTTGCTTTTAAAACTGCAAATGCTTTCTTGCATGGCTTCCTTGTATGTAAAGAAGCATCTTTTCCCTTTTAAGTTCGCACTCCAAAACAAAAGAGGCCTTCGCAATGCCACATTACGATCTACCCCTGATAACTTTTGAATCCCTAACATAACAGAAGATATATACTTGTCACTTTAACAATATTCAAAACTGTGCTTTCACTATCTTTTGAGGCAGGGTGTTCCAAAATTGCACAAATTGACTGAAAATATTTCTCCTAATCTCAGCCCTGGAATCATTCACCAGATCCGCATCCACCTGGTTAGTCATTCAGAACCTTAATCAGTTCAGTGAAGTCTCATCATGTTCTGAAGTCAGTAGAAACAAGCCCAATTTGTCCAACCTACTTTTTGAACATAATCTGCTCATTCAAGGTATCAATTCTTAAATAAGGAGATCAAAACTATTTGAAATGTGATCTCACTGTGCCCCAACATTCTCTTGTATGTTCTATGTCTCTTGTTAAGAAGCATCACATCTGATTAGACTTGATTACATTGATATGAAACTGTTGTGATTCATGCACTAGACCCCTCTGCATTTCAGAATTTTGCAGTAACTTTTTTAAGTAATCTTTTTAATTCCCCTGCCATTGTGAAGAACTTGACATTTTCCTGCATCATAATCAATATGCCCAATTATGCCTACTCATTCTGTCCTGAGGTGTTCCTTTCATTGTATTTTCTTAGCACTGTATACTGTGTCTTCATTGAATCTAGCTACCATATCTTTGCTCTTCTCATTTAAGTAATTGGTATAAACTGTAAAAAAATTGAGGTCCTAGCAGAGATCCCATTGGGAACCTCTTCATCACATTTTATCAATCAGACGAGGATCTGTTCACTTGAATCACCAGATCCAAGTGCACCTGACTAGAGGCATTTAGGATCTTAATCACTTCAGTGAAGACTGAGCACCTTCATTGTTTTGTTCTATTCTGCCAACATTCTCTCTATGCTGGTGTGATGTGGCCCGCATAATGATTTTCTCCTTTGCACAGTAACCTCCTTTGTGGCACCATATCAAATGTCTTCTGAGAATCCAGGTCCAGTTGCATATACACCCTCACCTTTATCCATAGCATGCTTTATTCCTTCAAAAAAAGTCTGTAAATCAGGTGAGCAGGTTTTCTCTTGCACAAAGAAAATATGCTGACTCTTCCTGATCGAATTGAATTATTCCATTTCCTAGTTATAACCTCCTTAATTATCGATTCCATAATCTTCCCCACAATGATCAATGAGCTAACTGGCCTTTAGTCCCCTTGGCTTCTTCTCTCCCCTCTTGAATAGAGTAGTTCTTTGCTTCTTTTTCAATCTGATTTCTGGGATTTAGGGAGTTTTTGCAAAATTAATATGTTGCATCTCACTAGATCCTAGGACCAAATCCATTTGAACGTTGAGTCTGGCTATCCTAGAGATGGTAATTTAACAACATTTTTCCTCCAATTCAGCTCCTGATTATAGGCACTGTGCAGCTTGTAGATGACTTCCATTTGAGTACATTTGCAAGTTGATTTTTAAGCAAATGAAACACAATGCGAGACAATACAAAATAGCTGTTCATAAGTATAAGAAAACATTTGGATGTTGAATCTTAAAATTAATATTGGTAAGCCCCTGTATGTGATCACATTCTTAAGTCAGACGTTCATAAATTAAGCACTGCCTGCGCAGCTATTAATGGAATATTTTTGCATCATATGATAAAATAAAAAGATTTAATTCCATTTGCCATTCTTTTTATCTGAAACAGAACTCATTGTCTTTTGTGTAAATTTTAAAATTGCCACCAAATATGAACCATTTGATTCAGTACCATTATTGTACAGCTGTCGTGCCGTTTCCCTTTCCTCATATCAGTTGAAGTAAACAATCAGAGACACAGAATGGCTTTACCTCCTTCATCTTTATTCCAGGCCCTGGAGGGAGAGAGAACGATCACCCATGTGCACAGAGACATGAGTTCTCGAGCATCCAGATAAGGCAACATACATATTGATTGGGTGACCGTTAAAATCAGCAAGTGTCAATAGTAAAGATTAAGCCATCTGCTGTTATATAATGAATAACTGGCTTCGCATAATGAATATTTTTCACCTTGTTAAACTGACCTTACTTACTAAATTCTTCCAATATAGTTAAATGGCTCTACATAATGAATGTTTTTCCATCTTGTTAACCCATTACCCTTGCCTCCAGCACCCCACTGTTAACTGCAAGTTCTTATCTGAGTCACACTTAGCTGGACCTTTGTTTCACAAAACTCAAAACATAACACTTTCCCTACCTACTTATACCTTATGCACATTCTCACAGCAAGATGATGAAATGTTTGTCTATTAAGAACATGTAACATTGCAGTGCTCTGTGACAGCTGTTTGCCATCTTTAGGTTCTTGGTACTTTGTTGACATTATTCCTGTGCTGTTAATTAAACAAACTTCTTTCTTGAGTTTCATTTCTCTCCTGGGTGGTGAGCCATAGCACTATGACCATGCTATTCATTTGGGCCGTCTAGTACCATATGAGCCTGGTGTTAAAATCTGTTCAAAAAAATATTTTACTACAGGAAATGGTCGGCTTGCAATGGTTTCTGAACACTGCAGGCTGAGGAGCTGATGTATCCTGTTAGATGGTTTGCTCAGCAGGTTGCCAGTTATTTTGTAGAATGGCTCATAGCCAGAACTTGGAAATAAATACTACAATGTAGCTTTGATGGTAACGCAGAAGGTGCTTCCCATCAAATTTTGTTTGCAGCCTGGGATCTTGTTGTCTCTGCTCACTGCACTTGAAGCAGCTGTGGTGGGAAAGTGGCTATCTGTTCATCTCTTTCTGATATGCTCAGCTCTGGAAAAAGAAGTGATGGGTTTTCAGTTTGTCTTGATGAGTTCTGTGATGTAGAAATCCTGTCTAAAAGCTATTCCTGTGGATAACCATAAAATACTGCTGGAGGATGATCTTTTTAAAAGTCTCTCTTTGGTTGGTCTGGAATATGGTGGTCTTCCAGTGCAAAGAGCTGTTGACAGCTGAGTGTTGCACGCTGGCACATATCAAAATCTAGGCTTTTGTGCTGAAGGGTGCAATAAAGTTGGAAGTTACAAATTGCACAACACCAGGTTATAGTCCAACAGGTTTAATTGGAAGCACTAGCTTTAAGAGCACTGCTCCTTCATCATGAAGGACCGGAGCTCTGAAAGCTAGTGCTTCCAATTAAACCTGTTGGACTATAACCTGGTGTTGTGTGATTTGTAACTTTGTATACCCCAGTCCAACACTGGCATCTCCAAATAAAGTTGGAGCCGCTGTCATAGAACAAGAGTGGGGTGCTAGAATCCGTTATAAAATCTCCCTAACCATATGCACAACGGTGAATTTTGAAATGAAATATGGATGTAGATTGCAAGTATAAATGTTGTACAAGTGTAATTATGCACGGCAATCCCCGATTTGAAATAAACTGATCTGCATTGAGCTTTAGAGTCCTAGTTATACAGCATGGAATCAGACTCTTCGGTTCAACTCGTCTCTGCCAACCAAGTTTCCCAAACTAAACAAGAACAAATAACATTGCAGTATAGCAACAGGGCCTCTGGCCCTCCAAACCTGTGTCAACACATTTTGCCCTTCCATACTTAAACTGTTTTCACTTAGAGGACCCCTATGCTTCTATTCCCTTTCTGTTCGTGTATTTGTGCAGGTAATTGTTGAAGACTGCTATCTGGCAGCACGTTCCAGGCACTCTCCGTACTTTGTGAAAAACCTGCCTCTTCTTTACTGCGCCCGTCCCCCCCCGTCCCCCAAACACACTGAACCTGTTGTACCCTAGTAATTTATCCATCCACCCTGGGGAGAGAACCTCATACTTTCCACTCTATCCATGTCATTTACAATCTTATAAACATCTATCAGGTGTTATGTCGTGGGCTAATTTAAATTAGCCACACAGGAAAAAGTTCATCTCCTGCCGTAATCTGTTAAAGTTTGAGGGGCAAAGAACTATCCCAGTGGTGACTATTTAAACTATAAGTTAACATGATGTTTGTTTAAGTCCAACAGAGAATAAGATTAGAATCAACAACTATTTACAACTCCTTTCTCTTAAGCCTAACTTTTACGTCCCACTCTACAATACTATATTGAATTTTTTGAAAAACCCAATTAAGATTTACAAAAAAAGTTTCCAAACCAGTCAGCTTTGTCAAGTCTGTTTCTGTAGATTTTTCTCTAGATCGACATTCTGCTGCATAAACTTATAGACAGGTACCTTTCAGAAAGCTGTTCTGCTGGCAGACTCTACTTGGTGGCTTGGCAATTCTCCCCTAACTGTTCAAAGTGTCCAGTTTTATAGCCCAAAACATCAGATCATTTAATTGGTTTGATGTCATCAAAAACATTTGTATTTTGAATTCCATTGGATTTTGGTATCTTGGAGCATAATTTAAACTGGCCAAGTTTGATTTTTTTGTTCCATAGCAATACAACTCCAGCTATTTGTTTTGACCAAGTGTTACATTTTTACCTTGTTCATGACACTTTGTGCTTTCAGTCACTCCTTGCTCGCTTTTCAACTCTCTTAAAGGTATAGTACACCTTCATAACATAGGTTGCCCCATTACCTCCTGTGTTCCTGTGAAAACAAACCCAATCTAGTTGACCTTTCTTCGAGGTAAAATTCCCCCATATCAGGCTACATCCTGGTGACACTTTTGTTTCTCCCCAGAGCATCCTTATTGTTCTGGTAGTGTGACCAGAACTGTACATAATACTCAAGTGTGGCCTAAGTAAAATTCTATAAAGCTGCAGCATAACTTGACTAAACTTGTACTCAGTACTCCTTCCTTAGAAAGCGTATAAGCAGGTAGGGAAAATGTTAAATTTAAGGTTGCTTGACAAAGGCTCTGCTAGCATGACTTTGACCAGGTAAGAATTTGCAGTGAACAATGAGGTGCTGGAGGCAATGGTAGTGGTGTAATGCGCTGAAGAATATCCATTGTGTAATGAGAGTTAACAAGGTGACGAACCTCTGTTGCGTAATGCCAGATGACTTAATCTTTACTGTTGATTCTCGCTGATCGTAACAGTCACCCAATCAATATGTTGCCTTGTTTGGATGCTGTTCCCTGTTAGTGACTTTATAATTCCTTAAGAATCTGCTATTCGAGAGAAGACAGCGAGCTCATGTCTTTGTGTACTTGGGCAATCACTGTCTCTCCAGGACTCCGGAATAAAGATTAGAAGGCAGAGCCATACAGTGTCTGAGTGTTTGCTTCAACTGACATGGAAATGGGACAACATTGCAATGAAGGCAAGCATGTCTTAAGGCTTTTTTTAACTACCTTATCTACCTGCACTGCCACCTTCAGTGATCTGTGGGTCTATTACATCCAGATCCTTTTGCATATCATACTCCGAAGGGTTCTGACATTCACTGTATAATTTCCATTGTGCTTGATCTTCCAAACTGCATTAGCTTACATTTGTCCAGGTCGAACTCCAATCTCATTTTTCTGCCCATGGCTCCAGATGATCTATATCTTGCTGTATCTTATGACAGTCCTCCTCACTATTTGCAACTCCAGCCATGTTTGTATCAACTGCAAGCGTACTACTTCAACTAGCTATGTTTTTCTCCAAATCAGTTTCTATGGGCCATGAACAGCAGACGTCCCAGCACTTGATCCTTTAGGAACACCACTAGCCATAGCCCTCCATTCTGAAAAGCATCCTTCCACTACTACCCTCTGTGTCCTTTGACTAAGTAAGTTCTATATCCATCTTACCAGCTCACCCCTGATATCACGTGACTTCACCTTTTGTACCAGTCTGCCATGAGGGACCTTGTCAAAGGCTTTACTGAAGTCCATATAGACAACATCAACTGCTTTTTCCTCCTCATCATCTTCGTCACCACCTCAAAAAAACTCAATGGAGTTAGTGAGACGTGACCTATCCAGCCCAAAACATTGCTGCCTTGTCCCTAGGAATCTTTTCCAATAATTTCTCTATCACTGATGTGAGGCTCACAGGCCTGTAATTTCCTGGATTATCCCTGCTACTCTTAAACAACGGGACAACATTGGCTGTTCTGCAGGCCTCTGGGACCTCTCCTTTGGCCAAAGAGGAAACTACGATGTCTGTCAATACCCCATCAATTTGTTCTCTTGCCTCTCTCAATATTTTGGGATTGATCCCACCATGACCTGGGGACTTATTTACCTTAATACTTTTTAAGATCTAAAACGTCACCGTACTTTTTAATCGCAACTTGGCTTACAAATTTGGCACTCCCTCTCCTGAGATCCTCTACTAATTCCTTCTCTTTGCTGAATACTGACACAAACTATTCATTTAGACCTCACCTACCTCTTCTGACTCCTAGCTGGTCTCATATGAAATTCTCCTTAATCTTGTTTGATCTTTCATGACCCCTTCAGCCCTCCAATTCCTTGTTTAAGTTCTTTGCTAATTTCCTTGTATAAGTGGGTGGCATGGTGGCTCATTGGTTAGCACTGCTGCCTCAAAGTGCCAGGGACCTGGATTCAATTCCAGCCTCTGGTGACTGTCTGTATGGAGTTTGCAAATTCTCCCATTGTCTGTGTGGGTTTCATCCAGGTGCTCTGGTTTCTTCCCACAGTCCAAAGATGTGAAGGGTAGGTGAATTGGCCATGCTAAATTGCCCATAGCGTTCAGGGATGCGTAGGTTAGGTGCATCATGCAGGGGAAATGTGAAGAAAACATGTAATACAGTAGGGGGAATGGTCTGTGTAGGATATTCTTTGGAGGTTCGATATGGACCTGTTGGGCCAAATGGCCTGTTTGCACACTGTAGGGATTCTATGATTCTATCCTTCAAGGACTTTTCAGTTCTCGACTTTCTGGATCATACATATGGTTTTTTTTTGGCCAAGGTCATAACTTCCCTGGTTATCAAAGTTTCACATAACAAGTTAGCAAAAGTCCCACTTGCTTGCATTTGGCCCATATCTCTCTGAGGCCCATTTCCTATTCATCCAAATGTCTTTTAAATGTTGTAACTGTACCTGCATTGACTACTGGCTCTGACAGTTCATTTCACATACGAACCATCCTTTGTGTGACAACATTGCCCCTCATATCCCTGTTAAATCTTTTCTCTCTCACCTTAGAAATATGCCCCCTAGTTTTGAACTTTCTCACCCTAGGGAAAAGATATTTGCTGTACACGTTTTCGATATCCCTCATGGTTTTATGAACCTCCTTTAAGGTTATCCCTCTGCTCCAGTGGGGAAAAAAAAAGACTCTGCCTATCCTTAACACTCCTGTCCTGGCCACATCTTGGTAATTTTTTCTGAACCCCCTCTAATTTAATAATAGCTTTCCAATAGCAACCAGAACCGTACACAGTAATCACAAGTGGCCTCGCCAACATCCTGCATAACCTCAACAAGACCTAGCACCTCCTATTCTCAGCGGTCTAAACAATGAAGACAAGTGTGCTAAATGCCACCTTAACCAACCTGTCTACCTGTGATTCAACTTTAAAAGAACCAAGTACCTGAACTCCTTGGTCTCTGGTCAGCAACACGACACATGGCCCTACCATTAACTGTGTAAGTCCTGTCCTTGTTTGTTTTACCAAAATACAACCCCTCACATTTATCCGAAATAAACTCCACGTGGCACTCCTCGGTCCAGTAACCCAATTATCAAGATTCCTTTGTAATCTTAGATAACTTATTATAGAACATAGAACATAGAAGAATACAGCGCAGTACAGGCCCTTTGGCCCTCGATGTTGCGCCGATCCAAGCCCACCTAACCTATACTAACCCACTATCCTCCATATACCTATCCAATGCCCGCTTAAATGCCCATAAAGAGGGAGAGTCCACCACTGCTACTGGCAGGGCATTCCATGAACTTACGACTCGCTGAGTGAAGAACCTACCCCTAACTTCAGTCCTATATCTACCCCCCCTTAATTTAAAGCTATGCCCCCTTGTAATACCCGACTTCATACGCGGGAAAAGGTTCACACTGTCAACCCTATCTAACCCCCTAATCATCTTGTACACTTCAATCAAGTCACCCCTAAACCTTCTTTTCTCTAATGAAAACAGCCCCAAGTGTCTCAGTCTTTTTATAGGGTTAAATTTAAACTGTTACATATTGTACCTACATGTCCATTGGCTAATATGGCTGGATGGCTTATATATGGTGCAGAGACACTAATAGTATGTTTAAATTTCTACACTAGCTAAGGCTAACATGAAAGACTCAAGTTGTCAACCTCTCCCTTCCCCTGAAGCGTGGTGCCCCTTGGGTTAAACTACCAACAGCAGTGTGTCTCTTATGAGAGAGCTGCTGTATGGCAACTTTCCTTAATGTACATTTGCAAGTTTGACATAGTTGGTTTAGATTACAGTGTGGATTTTCCAGTTTGCCTAGGCTAATGCACAAAGTGCAGACTGAAATGAATATAATGGGTAAATTGGTGAGTGTGCACAACAGTAACTAACCCACGTCACATTCCTGAAGTTATTGGGAGGAGAAATGCGTCATTATTGCATGTTGATTCAATTTTACTGAACTTACTGTGCTTATTAGATTTCATCTTTGAATTCCTAATTCAAAGATTATTGTGTTTGGAAATATGACAGTCAAACTATAAAACCTTCCATGCCGAACTAGATAAATATAGCCCAGTTTTTCTCAGTGAATGCTTGGTGTATTTTTTCCTGCATTGACAAGCATGATTACTGTTGTGAGCCTAATGCATAGAATGGCACAACACAAACAAAACCATTCATGCAAATTCCTTGAGCCGTCTAATTAATTTTTTTTGTGCTCTTGCCCCATGTATTCTTTCCTCATGTAATCAAAAAAATTGCCTTGCACATCTCCTTTAAATCTTCCCCTTTAACCTTCAATATTTCCTCCTATTATTGGACATTGGTACTATGGGAAAAAGACTGACTATTGATACTATCACTGATTCTCAATTCTATACACATTTATCCTACACTCTGTCAAAAACGATCCAAGTTTGTCCAACTTGTCCAATCCAGGCACCATTCTTAGCACCACCTCTGAATATTACACATCCTTTCTACTGTGTCAAGACTATAACTGTGTACAGTACTCCACATGTGGCCTTCTTGGACAGCCAGAAGGAGCTGCCAGTGTTTTAAACTTAAATACCCCAATTGATGCAGGCAAGCATGCCATATGCTGCCTTTACTGCCTTATCTACTTGAGCTGCCACTTTCAAGGAGCTATGGAATTGCACCCCAATATCTCACTCTGTCAGTGCTCCAAGGTTATTGCCATTTACCATAGACTTCACAGTTGCATTTGAACTCCCAAAATGCAGTGTCTGACACTTGGCTGGATTAATCTGTCATTTCTATACCCAGCTTTCCAATTCATCTGTATCCTGCTGTATTCTTTGACAACTTTCCCTATTATCCACAATTTCACCAACTTATTGTCATCTGATAACTTAGTCAGACCACCAATATTTTCATGCAAATGAATGAGGTAACAGCACTAATGTTTGTGGAACACCACTGGTAACAGACCTCTGCAACTATCTTTTGTGATCAAGCCAATTTTGTATCCAATTTATCAACTCAATGTTGATCCCATGTGCTTAATCTTCTGGAGCAGCCTACCATGAAGGATCCTGTCAAAGTATGTGTCGGCAACATCCATTACCCAACCCTCCAGAATCATCATCATCATCACTAATTTGAAAAACTGAATCAAATCTGTGACAAGACCTCCCCTGTCCAAAGCCATGCTGCTTAGCCCTAATAAGTCCATTCTTTTCTAAAATGAAGTAAATCCTGTCTCTAAGAATTTTCGCCAGTAATTTCCTGGATTAACCTGTTGCCATTCCTAAATAAGTAATAACATGTGCTATTGTCCATCTCCTGGGACCTTGCCTAAGGCTAGAGGATACAAATATCACCGTCAAGGCCTGGGCAATCTCCTCCCTGTTTCCCCTCAGGATCCTGGAGTAGATCCTATCAGGCCCTGGGGACTTAGCTACCTTAATGTTTTGCAAGACACCCAACACTACCACCACCTTAACACTGACATGCCCTAGAATGTCCCCTTCCTAATCTTGCCGTGATCCATGTCCTCGGTGATTAATGATGTGAAGTATTCATTAAGGACATCACCCATTTCCTCTGACTCCACTCATAAATTCCCTCCATTGTTCTTGAGTTGACCTATCCTTTCCTTACCTACCCTGTTGCTCTTAGAAAATGTACACTTTTTAAAATGCCTCAGAATTCTCCTTAATCCTATTTGCAAATTACATTCCATCGCCTCTTTTAGCTCTCCTAATTCCTTGTTTATTCTTTCTGCTTCCTTCATATTCCTCAAGGACCTTGTCTGATTTCAGTTTCCCAGCACTAACTTATTTCCTTTTTTCTTATGGACTACATTTTCAATATCCCTTGATATCAGGGCTGAAATTTGTCATCCTTAATTTTCCTTGAACATGCTGATCCTGAGCACTGATCAAATGGCCTTTAAAAGACTCTTACATGTTGGATGTGAATTTACTTTCAAAAAGCCACCCCCGATCTAATTTTGTCAATTTGGTGCCCAAGACTGTTGTCATTAGCTTTTCCCAGTTTAACGCTTTCATCCAAGGGCTAGTCTTTTCTAGATGAACTAATTTTTACTGTTTGACAAGGATTAACTAAATGAGACCAGTAGCACCCTAATTTTTGGGACGGTATTTTGGTCAAGACATTTTCTGCAGCAGTGGATGCTTCTGTGTAGATTCTGCAGAATGGCCTCTTTCTACACTAGTGATTCTGCTAACTTTTAGATATAATGACAACATAATGGATATTATCTGGACTGAGGTGGATGTGCTTGCTTCAGAAGGTTGTAGGTTAAAGTCACTGAGCATCTTTGGTACAAATGTCATGACAATGGGATAGGTGGATTTGGTTCTGAGAATCTTCATAGTACAGATGTTAAAAGGTTGTTTGAGTGCCAACCAGTGTATCAAAACTACAGGTGAGTGTCTGCATCCGGTTTGTCTTGTAACCAAGACGCCTCTGGAACTTCGGTTAGTTGCCAGCATGTTTATATTTGAATTTTATAAGCAATAGAATGATTGCTGTCCTGAAGGAATAACCAGTGTAAATGCAGAAAACTTATCCCCTTGGTTGTGGGTTTTAGACCAGGTGATATCACAGACTAGAAGGCAAGCTATTCAGCACTAAGATGAAGAGGAGCTTCTTCACTTTGGTCAGTCTTTGGAATTCTCCACGTTTGAGGGCTGTGGAAACTCACTCATTAAGTTCAAGACAGATTATTAGGTTGCAAGTTAATGCCATCAAGAGGTAAGCATTTGTGGGAATATGATAATATGATATTGAGGTAGACGATCAGCCATGCTCCAGAGGGGCTGAATATCTTACTCATGCCCTATGTTCCTTTGCAAGTGTGGAACGTTTTGCAACATGGATTAATTGTTGAAAATTTATCACAGGTCTTTGCCCATGGCTGCATTGCACACTGTGAGCTTCAACAGTGTTATGAACCCTGTCTCAGTGCTGTTAGTGTACAAAGACCAAAGCACTTGAGGACGATGTACATGTGTTCTAACTGTGCCTTATGGTTCATTGAGAAGTTGCCAGCTAAAGTCCGCAAAAGGTCTACCGTTGGTAACTGAATAATTATTAAAAATAAAGGCATTGCTTAAATCTTGGAGGGCACCATAACAAAATGCAAGAGAACACCTTTTGAATTTTCTGAGTAATCCTTTCAAAACATTTAAATCCAAATACATGCTTGATAATGGATTTATCAGTGCAGAATGGCTTTAACTGCCTGAGTCATGCATTAGGTAAAGAGAGATCTTTTGTCCCACTTTTCCAGCAAACGATCATCAGTAACGGGAGGTCATGCCTGACGAACTTGGTACCTCTTCAAAGAACTCTAACAAGTAGGTTAGATCAGGGGAACCTTGTGAATGTTATCACTAAATGTGAAAGGCATTTGATAAGGTGCCTCTCGGGAGACTGCCAAGTAAGCTGAAGGCCCATGGTGTTGGAAGTGAGCTGCTGACATGGATTGGGGATTGGCTGTCTGGCAGAAGGCAGAGAGTTGGGATAAAAGGTTCTTTTTCAGAATGGCAGCCGATGACAAGTGGTGTCCTGCAGGTTTCAATGTTGGGGCCACAGCTGTTCGCTTTTTATGTTAATGATCTGGCTGAAGGGATTGGGAGCATTTTGGTGAAGTTTGCCGATGATATGAAGTGGACAGGCAGGTAGTACTGAGAATGTGGGGAGGCTGCAGAAAGATTTAGACAGTTCAGGAGAGTGGTCCAGGAAATGGCTGATGAAATTCAATGTGAGCAAATGTGAGGTCTTGCACTTTGGAAAAAAAAATACAGGCATGGGCTATTTTATAAACTGAGAAAATTCATAAAGCTGAAGTACAAGGGGATCTGTGAGTGCTAGTCCAGGATTTACTAAAGGTTAACTTGCAGGTTGAGTCTGGGATTACGAAAACCAATGTAATGTTGTCATTTATCTCGAGGGTTGGAATATAAAAGCAGCGATATGCTTCTGAGACTTCATAAAACTTTAGTTACGCCCCATTTAGAATACTGTGTCCAATTTTGCGCCTCAGGAAGGACGTACTGGTACTGGAGCGTGTCCAGCGGAGATTCGCACAGATGAATTGCAAGACCGAGCATGCAAATGTAGGTGAAAGCAACCAAGTTTTTTCACCTTTGGAGCTTCTGTGATCTGTCACTGTTTGAAATTTGATGACCTTCAGTAAGAAATTATGTCAAGAAACATACGATGAACGGCTGAGGATCCTGGGATTGTATTTGTTAGAGTTTAGAAGGTTGAGGGGAGATCGGTTAAAAACTTACAAGATAATGCATGGCTTAGAGAGGGTGGATGCTGGGAAGTTGTTTCCGTTAGGTGTGGAGATTAGGACCCATGGGCACAGCCTTAGAATGAGAGGGAGTCAGTTGAGAACAGAAATGAGGAGACATTTCTTCAGCCAGAGTGTGGTGGGCCTGTGGAGTTCATTGCCATGGAGCACAACAGAGGCGGAGACGTTAAGTGTATTCAAGGCTGAGATGGATAAATTCTTGGTCTTGCAAGGAATTAAGGGCTACTGGAAGAGTACGGGTAAGTGGAGTTGAAATACCCACCAGCCATGATTTTAAATGGCGGAGTGGACTTGATGGGCCAAATGGCCTGCCTTCCACTCCAGTGTCTTATGGTCTTATCACATGATAATGAAACCAGATCCAACTTATGAAACGAGACAGAACATGCAAATGTAGTGAAAGCCACCAAGTTTTTTCACCTTTGGAGCTTCTGTGAGCTGTCACTGTTTCAAATTTGACGACCTTCAGTAAGAAATTATGTCAAGAAACATGAGCATTCCTACCAGATGCTTAACATAGATGAACAAAGCAGGGTAATTCACAAGATTTGTGCTCGGCCAAAATTTGGCACCAAGCCAAACAGGTGGTATCTGAACAAGCAGCTACCAGCTTGGTTGTGTGAAGTTGTAAAATGAAGCATGGAGGGCGTTCAAGAACTTGGAGCAGAGATAACTGAACTCAGTTATTGAGATATACAGCACAAAAACAGACCCTTCAGTCCAACTTGTCAATGTTGACCAGATAACCTAAAATAATCTCTTCCCATTTGCCAGCATTTGGTCCATAAACGTCAAAACGGTTCCTATTTATATACCCATCCAGATGCCTTTTAAAGGCTGTAATTGTACCAGCTTCCAACACTTCCTCTGACTGCACATTCCATACATGGATCACCCGCTGCGTGAATAAGTTGCCCAATGGGCCCCTTTTTAAATCTTACCCTTCTCACCGTACATCTGTTACCTTAGTTTTGAGCTCCCCCACCCCGGGGGAAAGACCTTGTCTATTTCTACTACACATGCCCCTCATAACTTTATATGGCTATTAATGGTTGATCAGAGAGGGTTCTTGGGTGGCAAGACTGGGGGGTATTTTGAAAAGGGGGCTGGATGAGTCCAGTAGAAACTTTTAAAAAATGTATGCTTGTTAAATTTAGATTTGTTCAAATTCTGGGATTGGGGCCAATGGAATTGAGTAAGCAAGTCATTGAGAAGAATGGTGCAGTTTAAAATATTGGCTAATCTGTTTTGTGAGACCTGAGCTTCATTGGAGAAATCCCGAAGAGAACATACTACATTTGATGATGAGGATGAGGGATACATTGTTCAGTTCTGGTCGCCCTGCTATAAGAAGGATGTTATTAAATTGGAGAGGGATCAGAAAATGTTTACCAGGACATCGCTGTGACTGGAATGTTGAAGTTTTACTGAGAGGTTGGAGAGGCTAGGACATTTTTTCCGCTGGAGCGGATGAGATAGGGATGACTTTATAAATGTTTATAAAATCATAAGGGGCATAGTTAAGGTGAATAGGTCTTTCTCTTGGGTAAGGGAGTTCAAAACTAGGTGCCATTTTATGCGAGAGGAGAAAGATTTACAAGGGACCCGAGGGGCAATCTTTTCACATGCAGGGTGGTTAATATGTGGAATGAACTGCCAGAGGAGGAAGTGGTAGATACAGGTACCGTTGGAACATGTAGAAGAGATTTTGACAGGATCATGAATAGGAAGGGTTGAAAGGGATATGGGCCAAATGCAGGCCAGTGGATAGTCTTTAGTTTGGGAAACTTGGTCGAGATGGATGAGTTGAAACGAACTGTCTGTTTCCATGCTGTATGACTCTGGCTCTTTTGCTATACAAATTGAGATCAGTGGAGACTGATGTTCACAATCAATGTTGCTCATATCTGATGGATGGGATGAAGGGCAGAAAGCTCAGTTCACTTGAGGTTTATGTCTGGTTCAAGATGACACTTCTTGGAAAGAAGAGTGGCATAGTTGCTGAGTGTGGTTGGACTCAGAGTTCTTCCAGTGTTGGATGTTGTATAAGCAATTGCATACCTTAAGCAGTGCAACAGTCAAAAGGGTAGAGGCGTAGAATTGGTGTAATCAATGTACATGGAGAAAACCACACTATTTTTGTAAGTAGTTTTAATGGAGGACTACAAATTCATGGTAAAGAGGGAATCAGCTCCACAGTTGGTGCTGTAGTGGACAGAAATGCAATAATGACTAAAGGTGCTTTAAGACATTTGTCCAACTTGTTTTTTTTTGATGGTCTTCAAGGTGAGTTTGGTGTCTAGAATATTTTTATTTCCTTAAAGTTCCTTTCCCGCAGAAATACGTCATGATCTGCGCATGTAAGAGATTTCACTTCAAATGCTTTCTTGTTAATTCCAAATCCTTTTCACTTTTGCCAAACTTTTTTTTTCTGGTTTTTGAGGACTTGAAAAAATTGCCTTTTCAGTGTGCCTTTTAAGTCACATTGAAGTTTAAACATTTTTTTGGGTCAACTTAATGCTAGTGAGTTGTCCATTTTTTTGCTACTTGCTTATATTCAATTGACTTTTATATGCACCTCAGGGAAGCAGACTGTACTCTGTGTAAAATCTGGTCCAAGCAATGGCACCTTTGGCAGTGTAGTACACCCCCCTGGAGTTTTCCTGTTCAAGGCGTGTTTGACACACCTCTGGATCCAGGCTTCTGGCCCAGATATTGGGACACTACCACTGAACCAGAAAAGCCCTTCCATCAGGAGCTGTGTATAAATGCAAATTATTGCAATGTTAACAGGTGCTAATTACATGAGTCTTTTCAGCCCTTCCCAGAATCCACTTTTGCCATCTATTTCTTAGGTAGATTTCCCTTTTGTGGTGGTTTCGGGCACGGCTTGTTTAATACACATTTGGAGTCCAAATTATTGGTGTCAGTTGAAGGAGTTGAATGAGAGCAACATGAAGTACATTTCTTGCTCTTCTAGAAAGAAACTGTTAACATTTAATAAAATAATCTAATTCATTTTAAAATTCTGATCATTTGTAAACGGCCTGCAAAGGTCTACCAGGCCATATCATTAGTGTAGTGCAAGTCACTAGGAATGAAGAATCGTGGTTTAGTTGAGTTTTCACCTTGCTTCAACTTGTAGCCTACATGACTTCAATAGAGCAGAAAGTGAGGACTGCAGATGCTGGACAGCAAGAGTCAAAAAGTGTTGTGCTGGAAAAGCACAGCAGGTCAGGCTCCGTCCAAAGAACAGGAGAGTCCATGTTTTGGGCGTAAGCCCTTTATTAGGAATCCTGATTATGCCTGAAACATTGACTTTCTTGCTCCTCTGATGCTTCCTGACCTGCTGTGCTTTTCCAGCACCACGTGTTTTGACTTCAGTAGGACAGGGTTGTACTATTCTTTTAAATGATTGAGGAAGTAGAAACAATCAATGTAACTTATCCACAGTGGATATTGCAGCATAAGTCTGGTTTTACAGATTTTGCTACAAACTGGTAGTGATGGATCAAAAGAAACAAAGCACTGCTAAATAGACTAAGGAAAGGTACCAAAACTGGAATCTCAAATCTATTTTATTTGTGTTTTAAAAATACTGTTATTTCAGACATCTCAAGCTATTATTTGAAATATTAGTGAGCAGTTAATTTTAAAAGCCATGTAGCCATTGAATGAAAGCTATGTGCTCGAAATATGGTTGCAATTCCTTAGCATTTCAGAAAAGTTTATTTGCATGTAGCCATTATACAACTCATTTTTAAGCTGCTTTTCCCAAGGTTTTGCACACTAGATGCAGTTCGCACGCACCAACTTCTGCAAACTGTTAAACTTTCTAAAACTTGTACAAGATAGGTGACCCCCTTTGACTGTCGCAGGTGCACGAGATCGAGTCAAAAGAGACCCTGAACATTTATTTGCATGTAGCCATTATACAAGCTCATTTTTAAGCTGCTTTTCCCAAGGTTTTGCACACTAGATGCAGTTCGCACACACCAACTTCTGCAAACTGTTAAACTTTCTAAAACTTGTACAAGATAGGTGACCCCCTTTGACTGTCGCAGGTGCACGAGACCGAGTCAAAAGAGACCCTGAACAAAGAAAATGCATCCCTTTTATTCAGGTCAGTTGGCCATGCTTACAGATGCTCTGGCCACTTCCCCACAGTCACATGCCACTGAAGACAGCCCCCAGTTACTCTCAGTCAAGTTACCCCAGGTACAACGGCAGGATGAGATCGTCCTCAGATGATGCAAATGCTAATGCCGAATCCTGGGGAATCGTTATGCAAACAATTTTCTGAATGGAAGCGATTGAACAATAGTTTAACTTGACAATAGTAAGGGGGAGTAGTAGCAAATGACTGTCTGTTGAGGTGTGGGTGATTTGGCATTCTTTCATGATTGTCGTTCTCGCCCAAAAATGGTGCAGTTAACCCTTTAGTATTACATTAATGGCCCGAGAGAGATTCCTATTTAATCTTTGATCATTACACATTGACATTCAGAAAACTGTACGTGTAATGTGGAGCATCACAATTGCAGGATTTTGTTGCGTAAAGTTTGGCAGATATTCTTGAGAATGGAGATTACTTTTAGTCTTGTGTTGGGTTTGAGAGGAATATTCCTTTGCTTGTGTAGCTTATCTGTGCTTTATATTTTACCACCTTTTTTTGGGGAGTGGGGGGAGAGAAATACCCAGCTTCCACTTATTCCACTTGGCACAAGGACAAGATCTCTACAGCTGACACAAAAGTGTCTTGTTAATGACTGGCACAAACTTAGTCAGAACTTGATCATTTTTGCGAGTCATTAAGAGACTGATTAACTTTCTGGGCGAGTTTCAGTACCCGTGCAACTGCCTATGCAGGCACTCAATACTTGGATGACTGATAATTTGTCAATGTATGTTTGTACAGCAGGGTTCAAGACTACAGAAACAATTTGGTTGATTACAGGAAATTCTTGAACTGTTCTACTTGGACATGAAAACTTTTCATGCAAGCCAGCAGTTAAACCACAAAGGAGTATAATCCCCTCAGTGTCTGAATTACAGAGAAGCATTGTTTCTTCAAAATGATTGGGTGTGTCTGTATTCTAGTTTGACAGAATTTATGCACTTCTGAGATGAACATAAACTGGCATGGTCACCACTTATTGACAGTCTCTCATTATTGTTGAACTTAGGTGGCTTGTAAAGTGCTTTTGGAGGACAGGTAAGAGTCTTCCATATCGCTGTAGGTCTGGAGTCAGATGTAGGCTAGATTGAATTAGAAAGGCAGATGTCCTACTCTGAAGGACATTAGTGAAGCACATGACTTTTTTCATGACAGTTGGTGGTTTCATGTTTTTGTGAATTAGCATTTTATTGCAGATTTATTAATTGAATTGTATTTAAATTGCCTCAGCTCTTGTGGTGGCAATACATGTCTCTTGAACATAAGCCTGGGCCTTTGGATTCCTATCCAATAAGCTAACCACAGCATTGCCCTTCGTATAAATATATCCAAGTCTGTGGTTCAATTGTGGTTCTAAAGAATTTTACTCTTGGATTTGGATGCTCAGATCCCCAGAGTCTCCCATTATTTTCAGATTTAGCATGAATGGTCAAGAACAAATGACCTAGATTGAAAGGGACTAAAGTGAATATGCAATAATTTGGGGGGAAAAAGTTCTGGGTGAAAGAACTTTCTAAATTGAAAGTTTGATCAGACAATAGAAATTCTCAAATAGGGTCTCTGCCTTGAGTCTGCATAGAATAAGTTAAGAAGTACTTCCATACCTGTAGGTCCAGTTGAATTGGATGAAAGTTGAGAAAATATCCAGTTTATGGAAAGACAGGAAAGATAGATAAATGATTGAAATTCAGAGGAAGTCACCTTTTGACATGAACACTATTCCCTGTCCAAAATGGTAAGACCATAAAGATATAGGAGTAGAATCAGGCCACTTGGCCTATCGTGTTGTCTTTGCCATTCAATCGTGGCTGCTCAACACTATTAGACCATAAGACCATAAGACATAGGAGCGGAAGTAAGGCCATTTGGCCCATTGAGTCCACTCCGTCATTCAATCATGGCTGACGGGCATTTCAACTCCACTTACCCGCATTCTCCCCGTAGCCCTTAATTCCATGTGACATCAAGAATTTATCAATTTCTGCCTTGAAGATATTTAGCGTCCCAGCCTCCACTGCACTCTGCGGCAATGAATTCCACAGGCCCACCACTCTCTGGCTGAAGA
>NC_057713.1:101225321-101264130 GCF_004010195.1 Chiloscyllium plagiosum | reverse complement strand
GACAGCATTGCATTCGCTTTCTTAATCACGGGCTCAACCTGCATGTTTACCTTTAGAGAATCCTCAACTAGCACTCCCAGATCCCTCTGTACTTTGGCTTTACGAATTTTCTCACCGTTTAGAAAGTAGTCCATGCTTGTATTCTTTTTTCCAAAGTG
Organism: Chiloscyllium plagiosum; assembly: GCF_004010195.1. Classification (NCBI taxonomy): domain Eukaryota; kingdom Metazoa; phylum Chordata; class Chondrichthyes; order Orectolobiformes; family Hemiscylliidae; genus Chiloscyllium; species Chiloscyllium plagiosum. Next base: position 101,263,972 of record NC_057713.1, on the reverse strand, counting down.
CAAGACCTCGCATTTCCTCACATTTGAATTCCATCAGCCATTTCCTGGACCACTCTTCCAAACTGTCTATTTCCTTCTGCAGCCTCCCCACTTCCTCAGTACTACCTGCCTGTCCACCTAACTTTGTATTATTGGCATACTTTGCTAGAATGCCCCCAGTCCGTTCATCCAGATCATTAATATATAATGTGAACAGCTGCGGCGCCAACACTGAACCCTGCGGGACACCGCTTGTCACCGGCTGCCATTCCGAAAAAGAACCTTTTATCCCAACTCTCTGCCTTCTGTCAGACAGCCAATCCTCAATCCATACCAGTAGCTCACCTCGAACACCATGGGCCCTCACCTTGCTCAGCAGCCTCTTGTGTGGCACCTTATCAAAGGCCTTTTGGAAATCTAGGTAGACCACATCCACTGGGTTCCCTGGTCTAACCTACTTGTCACCTCTTCAAAGAACTCCAACAGGTTTGTCAGGTACGACCACCCCTTACTAAATTCATGTTGACTTGTTCTAATCCGACCCTGCTCTTCCAAGAATTTAGAAATTCTCCTACCTTCTCCCTGTAAACTTTGTTAGCCTTCCTCATCCTCATCCTGTCTACTTTTCTCTGAAATGCAATGATGTCCTCCACAAGACATCTGCGGCAATGAGTTTCAAGATTAACTACCCTTTGGCTGAAGAAATTCCTCCTCATCTCAGTTCTTAATGGATTGCCCTTCATTCTGAGGCTGTCTTGAATCCTAACTGCCCTATTTATGGATATACCTTCTCCATGAGCTATCTCGACCTCTGTTTTCTGTACATTTCAGGGAGATCCCACCTAGATCCTTTGAGTACAAACCAAGGGTCCTCAACATACAGAATACAGAAACACCCAATCATTTTGAAGAAACAATGCTTCTCTGTAATTCAGACACTGAGGGGATTATACTCCTTTGTGGTTTAACTGCTGGCTTGCATGAAAAGTTTTCATGTCCAAGTAGAACAGTTCAAGAATTTCCTGTAATCAACCAAATTGTTTCTGTAGTCTTGAACCCTGCTGTACAAACATACATTGACAAATTATCAGTCATCCAAGTATTGAGTGCCTGCATAGGCAGTTGCACGGGTACTGAAACTCGCCCAGAAAGTTAATCAGTCTCTTAATGACTCGCAAAAATGATCAAGTTCTGACTAAGTTTGTGCCAGTCATTAACAAGACACTTTTGTGTCAGCTGTAGAGATCTTGTCCTTGTGCCAAGTGGAATAAGTGGAAGCTGGGTATTTCTCTCCCCCCCACTCCCCAAAAAAAGGTGGTAAAATATAAAGCACAGATAAGCTACACAAGCAAAGGAATATTCCTCTCAAACCCAACACAAGACTAAAAGTAATCTCCATTCTCAAGAATATCTGCCAAACTTTACGCAACAAAATCCTGCAATTGTGATGCTCCACATTACACGTACAGTTTTCTGAATGTCAATGTGTAATGATCAAAGATTAAATAGGAATCTCTCTCGGGCCATTAATGTAATACTAAAGGGTTAACTGCACCATTTTTGGGCGAGAACGACAATCATGAAAGAATGCCAAATCACCCACACCTCAACAGACAGTCATTTGCTACTACTCCCCCTTGCTATTGTCAAGTTAAACTATTGTTCAATCGCTTCCATTCAGAAAATTGTTTGCATAACGATTCCCCAGGATTCGGCATTAGCATTTGCATCATCTGAGGATGATCTCATATGACCAACCTTTCGTTCCTGGGATCATTCTTGGGTACCTCCTCTGGACCCACTGCAAGACCAATACATCTATCCTTAAATATGTAGCCCAAAACTGCTCTCAATATTCTAAATGTGATCTGACCAAGTTGTTAGGCAGCCTAATCGGTACATCCCTGCTCTTTGAGCCGTCTTGAAATGACTTTGCCTTCCTGATTGCTAACTGAAACTGCATGTTAATCTTGAGAGAACCCTGAACTAAGACACCTCAGTAACTGCAAGTATTCTGTGTGTTTCAGTTTTTCACTTGGAAAAGTTTATTCCTTAATTTCAGTGATAGTTTGTCGTCTCATTTAATGATAACCTGATGTTTACAATTGTGCTATTTCCATTTTTCTAGGCATGCAGTTCGCATGGGGGTTGTGGTGAACTTGAAGTTTAAAGAAATTTGCATTAAACATGACTGTGTAACCAAGGAATGCATGATAGGTTTGGGTGCCCAGAAGAGAGAAGTGTTGGGTTTTGCAGGTTTAATATCTATTCATTGCATTCAAATCCTTCTTGCCTTTTCCAAAATTGCTTCAGTTCTAATTGCTTGAAGGTCAGACAATATTTGCATTAATAGTTCAGAAAGAGTCTCCAACTGAGAGCATGAATCTGGTATATGAACAGGTTGGATTGTACTCTGCATGGCACCTTCTCAGTGCTCATTCAAATGAATGCAATATACTGAAAATTTAAGTGTACAAACACAAGAGCTATTACCGCTTAAAAATTTGTGGGTTTGCAGTGTTTTGTTCAGCTTTAAGAATGTGTATGTTAATTGAAGTGTAATGTGTAATTTATGTCCATGAATTCTTAAAGATATTTCCATGTTTTGATGAAGGGGCCAGATGGTTTTGCTGACTTGTTAAACTCTATTCTAATTGCACTTAATGCCATGTACCATTATTTCATCCAGTTCAGTTATTAAAATATGTTTCTGCGGTAAGTTGCTGATGTAGTGTTGCAGTTGGCAACTAATTGCTGTAAAATTCTGTATTTGAGCATTGTTTTTATTTCAGATTTCCAGTATCCACATGTATTTTATTTTGTGTCTGAGATTCTGAGAAATGGCACCATAGTCCCATCAATTTATCACCTTTCAGCGACTTCATGCCTTTTATTACTTTTTCTATTATACTAGTTAGGCAACATTTGCACACTACAAAGTATCACTGAACAGAGAAATTCTTGTTCACAGCCTTTGGAGATGGGACTGAAACCTATTTAATTGCCATTGCTTGGAAGCATTGTTGAAATCAGGAATTTTAAAGATCCCTCATTAAATATTCTTGAGAACTGAATATTCATATCAGCAACACACTGCACCAGTGTATTTTAAAAATTGCTCCTGATGAAATAATTGCCAGAGATTTAAGCAGGAGCATTCTGATATAACTAAGTACTGCTTAGGCAGGAATGTAGTCACGGCCTTTTGAGACTGTCATATTCTGAGAAATGCATAGATATAAGTTATGTATCACAGTTCAACTTGTTGGAATGTTTTTCTAATCTATTTATGGCAATGTGGGTGTAAACTGCAAATGTTTCTAAAGCAGTATTACTCCAAGCACCAAGATTCTTGCACTAGGTTATATTTGCAAATGTTAGTTTATCTGAATGAACTGGGGTTATCAGGACTATAACTGCAATTTTGTCACCATATAAAATTAGACCAGCATAAAGTTTCATGTATTGGACCTCAATATGGAACAACAAACTAATCCAGAATAGTCTGTATGGATTTATTTCGGGAAGTTCATGTTTGACTACTTTTTTTTTGAGAAAGGAATTAGGAGTGTTGATGCAGTAATTGATTTGGTATGGTCTGCATGGACTTCAGTCAGGGCTTTGATAGGGTCCTTTGGTCAAGAAATTAAGAATCCATCATCCAAGATAAAATGGTGTGCTGGATCCAAAGGTTGGCAGTGAGGAAAGAAACAGGTGGTGATGGTAGGTGTTCCTGTAACTGGAAGTTTGCTTCCATTGGGGTTCCACAAGGCTTGGTATTGGGGCTCTTGCTGATTATGGTGTCTGTTCATGATTTGGATTTAAATGTAGAACAAATGATCGAGAAGTTTGGGGATGATGCAAAAATTACTAATATGGAAAATGATGAGCAAGATGGCTGTAAACTGCAGATGATGTCAGAATCTCAGTTGTTACAGCACAGGAGGAGCCTATTGGGCACATCGTACCTGCACCAGTTCTATTTCCTAGTGACCATCTGCTAATGTCTTCACATATTCCTATGCACCAGTTCTCTCCAAATAATCATCCGGTGCCTTTTTGAATGTCTCAAGAACATATCAACAGATGGGCCAAATAGATCATATGCCAAATGGAATTCGACTAGGAAAAGTGAAGGAGAGTTTGGAGAGAGCTGACAAGTCTGAATGTTAGGACTCTGACAAGCACTGAGGATCAGAGGGACCTTGATATGCCCATAGATCACTGAAAGTAGTAGGTCAGATAAATTGTGGTTAAGAAAACAAATGGGATACTTGCCTTTATTATCCAAGACACCAATCTAAGAGCAGGGAAGTAATGCTGATACTGTTTTTAAAAAGCTAGTTACTCCACAAGTGGAATACTGGGTGCAGTTCTGCTTACCATGTAAGAAGGAGGTGGTTGCACTACTTAGGTTGGAGTAGAGACTTATCAGGATACTACCCAGGCTGGAGGGTCTGGTATATGAGCAATGATTGGGTTGGCTGGGGTTGTTTTCCTTGAGACAAAGCAAGTTTGACAGGGGACCTAATAGAGCTGTATAAGATTGAGTGGTGTTGATTGGGTGGATAGGATGGCTCTTTATCCATAATTTAAGGGATCAAAAACCAGGTGGCATATATTCAAGGTAAGGAGTAAAATCTACGAGGGATTGTGGAGTGCTTTTTAAAAATAAATTGGTGCGTTCCTGACTCCTAACACCCCTATGTTAAAAAGTGGGTGCGTGAGAAATTTTCATAACCATTGAAGCAGTAGTTAGATATTCACCTGTTTTGGTGTAGCCTCCTGGGGTATGGACCAAAAGCAGGAAAATGAAGTGTAGTCAGATCCTCGACCAGTGTGGACCAAGTGGTTTCCTTGTTGTAAATGCCTGAATCTATTTATTTGGTCTCTGTGCCAGTAATGAGATTGCTGTTGCCATCCTTGTTAGAGCTTGGGTTGTAGATCACATGCAGGAATTCATATTCTTATAGGGGCAATGAATATAGACATTGAAATGAATAGAGATGAGCAAAAAAAATTGTCCTCCAATTCATGGTGATTCTGCTGATATTAAACCACACTTTGGATCATCAATAGTCTGTGTCAAAGTTGGTAGAACAAGTTCAGCTTAATCAGTTCTTTTTTAAAAAAAATTTTAATTTGAAAAAAATTTTCTTTACAAAATTAAATAATTAAAAGATAAGAAAATATAACAAAAACAGCTATAAACAATAAACCAACTATAGTACTATTCTACAAAAGAACTCACAGCTCCACTCATTCCACATCAATAAATCAGTAAATAACACCGCTCAGCATAACAAGACCTCCTATCTCAACCTTTGAGAGCATCAATTATTAAACCCACATTTGCTCAAAATTCTTCCTGTCAACACATTAAGCATATTAAACCAAGCCACCATGGCTAAACAAAAGCCCTAATTAAAATGGTGGTCAGATCTGCTTCCAAATAATTCAAAAAGGGCTGCCATGTCTTAGAAATATTGTCCATTTTCTGATGCACCATGTTTATAAGAAAGTCCAAAGGAATGTGTTCCATAATTAACTTAGGTCATCCTAACAGACCCAGGAGGTTCTCAGACACCCAGCACATCAGAATGTTCTTCCCTTGCATAAAAAGTGAAGATGCTAAAAAGCTTTTTTACAAGTACATCTCAGGGAGATAAGTTTGGTGAACCCAGGAAAAGAGAAACTGGGTCCACCTTTACTTTGGTCCCCAAGACCCTATCTATTATTGCTTCCACGGTGCTCCAGTACATATGGAGCCTGTGGCAGGACCACAAATAATGAATGAGGGCACGCATGCCACCACACACACACACATACCACCCCCCCACACACACAGCGCCACCCCCCCACCGCCACGACACAAATGATAGAGAGTACTCACTGAAAGAGTGCTCTGAGCCTGAAGCACCCTGTTTTCCATATCAGATCTATAACAGTCAGAAGCGTAGTCTCTCTTTTGGATAAAATCTCTGATCTGAAAAAAAAGGAAGAGGACCCTACTCGATAATCTATACTAACGAATTTTTGATCAAATGACGTCAGCATTTCTTCTTCAAATAGGTCACCCAAACAAGCGGCTCCCCTATCTGCCGAGGACTTAAACCCAGGATCCATTGTCCCTGGCCTGAAACCTGGCATACCAACTATGGGAGTATGGAAAGATGTTTTAGCCATATTACCCTCCATCTGTCTCATTGCCCTCCACGCTTTGACAATATTAATAACTATTGAATTGTTGCAATGTTCTGCAACTACCCTCATTTTGTCCAGAAACGCAGGTTAATAAAAAGACACGGCCTGGGAGGCCTCAATGTCCAACCTTATCGACACAGTCCTCACAGGACCAGTCACACTTAAAGGATAGAAGTGAGCTCAATTGATATCTTCTGACATCCGGGAGATCCACTCTTCCCAACCCCTGGGTCATTTGCAATTTTGTAAGCTTGATAAGGGGCCTCTTATAGTGCCAAATAAAAACGAAACCAACCATTTAATTGTCAAAATGTTTGTTTCGGAAAAAGCAAGGGAAGCATCTTCAGAGGGTATAATAAGCGAGGAAGAACATTAATTTTAATAAGAGCAACTCAACCTAGCCATGGTCTTGGAAGGGCCCCCATCTTTGGTCTTGTTTAATCTTGTCAAACAAACGATATGAGGCTTGAATAACTGATCAAAACTAGGGGTAACAGAGACGCTCAGATAAAGAGAGCCTCCTTGTGCCCACTTAAAGGGGAACCCACCTTCAACATCCAGTTTTCCCCAAAGACCCCCCATAGGCATAGCCTCCGATTTTGAAAAATTGTTTTGTAACCTGAGAAAAAGTCAAATGAGTTGATACATTTGTATCAAATTGGTCACAGAAACTGCCAGGTTTGAAAGAAAATTGAGAATATCATCTGCATATAATGTTATCTTATGCACCTTGGGGCGGCTATATTAGGATCCCCACGATCTCAAGGAAAGGAAGGAGCATTCCAAAGCTTGACACAGTGGAAATATTACAAAATTGCCTATTTCACAAATAGGATATTGTGGCAGCCAGATTGGGATAGCAAGTTTCCATAAATGAAAGTATAAATTATAGTTTAAACTCTCTTTTGATGAATTGGTTGAGGGATAAATAATAACCGATTTAAAAGGCAAATTATCCTGCTCTTGAAGCAGTGCATGGGATTTTTTATGATCTGAATGAATAATTCCACCTCTTATTTAAAGATGTCGCGTCCTATTGCACTGTAGTGTTTGCTGATGTTTTGTACTTTAAGCTCAACTTTAAATGGAGCTATTGCTGGAGCTAAGGATAAATGTATGATTATAAATGTTTGAGGAAATTTGGGAGCACATGCCCCACACTTGGCTTGCTTTGTTTTCGGCTACATACATGGTTCACACCTTGGTTAGTATGTATCTGGATGTAGATGCACTTGGGCACTGGGAACTACTGTGCAATATTGTGTTAACTTTGTCTGGAATTTACCCAAAATCTGTGTCTCACTTTGAAGGTCCTATGGTGTAAGGATGGAAATGCAAATTATTTATGGGATCTACCTTCGTTCTCTTTGGCACAATGGTGTAGCTAACCATTTGAAATGTGGTGAATAGTATTCTCATTGCTATAATGAGAACTTAAAACTGGAAATCCATTCTGTAAAATAGTTGGTTACTTGACTGGGATTACTATGTCACTTCTTTATCCTGTAAACACATGGTTCAGATATACTTGGTGTCTAGTAAAAATGAGAGTTCTGTTTGGACTAAAAATGGATGAGAATCCAGTACGCTTTGGTAATCTATTCCAGCGTTGTTTGTAAATCATTTATCAGACAGATACTGTTTTAGCATTGAATAAATTAAATAATTTTTAGAATGCATCTGTGTCATGGGTAGTTTGAACAATCTTGACTTCTGTGTGTCTTTGTAAATAAGAGTACATAACAAAATGAAGTCTCCCATGATTTCATTTCAAATAGTTTTCAGGGCATTATCTTACTGCTGCTTTTATTACTGGGAATACATCTAACACAATACAAACGTTCCACTCAAAAACAACATTGCTATGCTTCTGTTTTCTATCTTGTCTGTAGTGCTGCCCAACTGTTGATCAGGAAATTAAGTTGATCTATTATGACATTTTGCTTCTGAAATAATTCAAAACTAATAAGCAAAGGTGAAGTTAGACAAATCTCAAACAGAGCACATTAGCTAAACTGTGAAGATTTGTGCATTTGATTAATTTGATTCATCTTGAAAAGGTTTTAATCAATAACAATATCTTGTTCTAAGCAGCAGGTCACCAGCTTGCAAATGCTCATCTTCATTCTAGTAGATACTTTTAAACTTCTGTGATATATAATGGCTTATGTTTTTGATACCAGGCTCTAAATTATACAATCTTTGAAAATTTCAAATTGGTTCCAGACTTAATTTAAAAATCAAATACACAAAGTTTTATTTGTTTTTATTGGCTTAAATCTACGCTGCTGGTTCTGGCATTTTCTATGTAGTCATGTGACATGGTTCCTCTAATTTTGGAGGAACCCTTCAACGTACTCTGATAAATGTTCTCGTTTCTAAATTAAAGTATGTAATGTTCAAGTTTTATTGAAGGAAAACTGAAAATGCTGGAAGCACTCAAGTCAGACAGCATCTGTGGAGAGAGAAATCCTGATTATTTCAGGTTCTGATGAAGTAGTATTGGATTTCAAATTCTTTATTGTGCTAAAATTAACGGCACCAGTGCTGCTTCATATACTCTCACCTGGAACTGGACAAAACTGTCTCAATTTCTTTGTCACACCTCTTTTAATGATGCTACCTTCCACAAGGGTGCTTTCAATATGTCTTTTTCCTCAGCCAGGGACCCCAACCTGCTCCCCTGTTCTGAAAAGCCAATGTAGGAATGAAGTCCGCAATAATGTAACTCCCTCTATTTGCACTTCTGCTTTTCCTGCTTGTCTTCCCTCCTAAAATTGCAATAGGATTTCCCTTGTCTTCACTTTCTGCCTCACCAGCCCTCTTGTTCAAAAGATTGTCTTTTGTCAATTTCCTTCATGATGATGTCACCGAGCACATTTACTTCAGCTTTCTGAAGAGGCCATTTCTTCCATGGCACTCAATCCAATCATATCATATTCCCTGAATCACCCCATACTATCACGGGAAGTGCAGCATTTGCCTTTGACTGTTTCCCTCCTCCCCGTCCAAGGTCTTAAACTATCCATTTAGGTGAAGCTATGATTTAATTGTATCACTTTGAGTCCAGTCTACTGTATACAAATGGAGTCAACATGGTTCCTCTCTATACAGTCATCTTGAATTTGAAATGTTAATCTGTTTTTCTCTCTCCATTGACGTTACCAGACCTGACAAGTTTCACCAGTACTCAGCTGTTACTTCTCATCTCCTGTGCATTATGGAGACCAAATGCAGACTGAGTGACCACTTTTCAGAACTCCAGTGCTTAGTTACAAGAATGACCTCAACCTTCTAATTGCTTGTCATTTTAAGACACTATCTTGTTACTATGTCTACACTTTCTGTAGTCTGCAACATCTGAGTGAAGTCCAGGCAAGCTGAGGAAGATCATTACATTTGCCATTTGGCTGCATTTGTAATCCATGCAACTGCAGAGGGCACAGTTGAGTGATGCAGTAGCAAGGTATCTGCATCAAGAAACAGGAGCAATAAATTCAGTGTTTATCAAGCGTTTTAAATTAATTAGAAGTAAGTCAAATGCTAGACAGGAGAACCTTGTGCAGGATGGAGCTGCAAATGCAGTGAAGGATTCCTCTGTGTCATTGGCATCATGCATGTGTATTTGGGAGGGGTTTGTGCTGGTGTCTGGTTCTAGGCACACGAAGATATCAACACCAGTATGGTGGCAGGAAGTACTCCGTTTCTGTTTTCAAACTTGGCCACTTTCGGGATTCAGCATTGAGTTGAACAGCATCAGGCCTTGAACTTGGTCTCCCATTTTGTCCCTTCATCTCCATGACTCTGACAGCATCTGGTTTTCTTAGTTTTCTTGTCACAGAGCTGACCTATATTTTGCTGTTAACATCTGCTCTAGACAGATCTCTCTTCACTACAACCATTACTGTACTCAATTACTTTGGACCCATCTCTTTATACCCATTCTCGCTTTATTTGGCTTGTGTACTATGATGTACTCTGAAGATGAGTCACTGGATTTGCGTTGTTAACTCTGTTTCTCTTTTTGGATGTTGCCAGACCCACTGTGTTTCTCCACTTCATTGATTTATCTATTATTAAGCAATTCTGATCATGGCCTCCTAAAAACGTAACATTCTGATTCACTTAGATTCCTAAAACATGCAAATGATTAGGGATGAAGGATAAGATTTTAAAAATTCAGATATGGATGTTGATGACAAAGCTGACATTATCCTCTGGTGATTATCAAAGTGGAATACCAACTGTTTTTGATTATTACAATTGTCAGTGGTAATGTTGCTACCTATGAGCCAGGAGACCTTGAATGAAGTCCCATTTTCTCCAGAGTTGTGATATAACACGTTTGAACAGATTGCTTAGAAAATCTTTGATCTGATCAGATAATTTCAACAACTTTTGCGCTAGTGGGCTTCGAATGAATCGAAGTCTGTGTCTTGTTCTTTAACTGAAAGTGGCACGCAGCAACTCATTGTGGCAAACTGCTATCGGTGATGTCAACCTACTTTGAATTCTGAATGTATTTATGTTGTACCACTTGGAATGTAGCAACTGTTGTCTGGAATCAGTAAAGGATTCTTGGATTATAAAGTTAAAAATCTCACAACGTCAGGTTATAGTCTAACAGGTTTTTTTAAAAATTATTTTTAGATTTTAGATTCCCTGCAGTGTGGAAACAGGCCCTTCGGCCCAACAAGTCCACCTGGAATCAGTAAAGGATTCTTGGATTATAAAGTTAAAAATCTCACAACGTCAGGTTATAGTCTAACAGGTTTTTTTAAAATTATTTTTAGATTTTAGATTCCCTGCAGTGTGGAAACAGGCCACACCGACCCTCCGAAGAGTAACCCAGCCAGTCCCATTTCCCTCTGGCTAATCCACCTAACACTATGGGCAATTTAGCATGGCCAATTCACCTGATCTGCACGTGTTTGGACTGGTGGGAGGAAGACACAGGGAGAATGTGTAAACTCCACACAGTCACTCAAGGCTGGAATCGATCGTGGGACTCTGGTGCTGAGAGGCAGCAGTGCTAACCACTGAGCCACCATGTTTACTTGGAGGCACTAGCTTTCAAAGCGCTGCTGCTGCTACTTCAGATGGTTGTGAAGCAGGATCATAAGACAGAATTTCCAGAAAAAGATTAGTGTCTTGCACCTGAAATGATTTGTTGAACAAACCTAGATTGCTGTTAAGTCTTTTTGGTTCTTTAATATGTAAATTCCAGAATTACTTTCAAGTCCCATTCTTTTAAGTCAATTTCTGAAGTGTAATTTACAAAATATTACATGCATTGGCTGCCTATAGGTTATGTATTTTTTGAACAGAATAGAATGTATCTGCAAATATAAATTTACCCCATAAACCCCTCTGCGTGCACGTGCAGGAGAGAGTGAGTGCATGTGAGAGAGAGTGCTTGTGTGTGTACAGGTTTGGGAAAATGAGTTTGTGATGGAGTATAAACCTGTGTGTGTGTCTGTGTGTGTGTCTGTGTGTGTGTCTGTGTGTGTGTCTGTGTGTGTGTGAAGGATGTATGTGTGCACGTATGAGAGAGAACTTGTGTATAAGAGGGGGGTCTGCATGTGAGAGTTTGTTCACCCCAGTCTAACACGGACTCCTCCAAATCTTGGATTGTAAGATTAATTTCACCCTTAAAAAAATAGAAGCAGTTCATCTGAAGATGACTATCAGCCAAGTCTGACTTCACTGGGTATCAAAACAACGGTATATTTTGTCCAGTAACAGCAGTGTCCGTCTGTGTTTGGAAACAATTGATTGATTCCAGAAGTTAATTTCTGCTGTGAAACATCTCCCCACTAGTAGAGCATGAGTTGTAAACCATGCTCCTGCCTGGAGTACTGAGTACTGAATTAGTAATTGTGTTAAAGTTGGCATTTAACTTGGTTAATTCTCCAAGTACTTTTGGATCTCTGACAAAGAGTTTCGTACTTGTATAGTACTTCTTACATTCCAACGTATTTTATTGAAAAATGTGAAGCCAATTTGTCTGCTGCAAACTCCCAACAGTTTCTCGCAGTAATAGGAATTGAGATAAACTGTTGTAATGAAGCTGGTAAAGAATAGTTATTGTATCAGGACACTGGGATAGTTCCCCACTATTGCAATGATGCCATGGAATTCTTGCATCCAACTAAGATGGCAAATGGGACCTCTGAAGTCCCGGTCTGTTATCAAACATCTCAATAAAAATGCATGCATATGGATGATATTGCAACTCAGTTACATTAGTTGATTAAAGAGCCAATTTGGAGAAGAAATTAGCATGGTTATGCCTTGCATCAGTATCCATAAACATAAAAGGGGTAGCCATAGGTACCTGCACGGGGCCCTAGCAATGCCTGTCTCTTTGTTGGTTACGTGGAACAGTCCATCTTCCGCAGTTACACCGCCACCATTCCCCACCTTTTCCTCTGTGACATTGATGACTGTATCGGTGCCACTTCGTGCTCCCACAAGGAGGTTGAACAGTAAATCAACTTCACCAACACATTGCACCCTGACCTCAAATTCACCTGGACCATCTTGAATACCTCCCCTTCCCTTCCTGGATCTCTCCAGCTCCATCAATGGAGACCAACTCAACGCAGACGTCTTCTGCAAACCCACTGACTTCCACAGCCAGCTGGACTACACCTCTTCCCACCCTGCCTTCTGCAAAAACATTATCCCTTATTCCCAATTCCTCCACCTCTGCTGCATCTACTCCCAGGTGGACCAGTCCACCACAGGACCTACAAACTGACACCACCGCCAGGGATATATTTCCCTGCCCACCCCATCTGCGTTCTGAAGACCATTCCCTCCCTCTTGTCAGGCCCATACCCCACTGACCCACCCTCTCCTCTCGGCACCTTCCCCTGCCACCACAGTAATTGTAAAATTTGTGGCCAACGCCGTTCTTCTTCCTCCTCCTCCCCATCCCCCCAACCCCATCCAAGGCCCCAAAGGAGCCTTCCACATCGATCAGAGTTTTGTCTGCACTTCCACATATGTCATTTACTGTATCCGTTGCTCCTGTTGTAGTCTCCTCGACATTGAGGAGATGGGATGCCTACTGGCAGAATGCTTCAGAGAACATCTCCAGGATACCTGCACCAACCAACCACACCACCCTCTGGCTGAATACTTCATCTCCGCTAAGGACATGCAGGTCCTGGGCCGCCTCCATCGCCACACCTTAACCACCCGATGCTTGGATGAAGAATGCCTCATCTTCTGCCTTGGGACCCTCCAGTCTCATGGCATCAATGTGGGTTTCACCAGCTTCCTGATTTCTCCTCCCCCACCATCCCAAATCCAACCTTCCAACTCTACATACCCTCATGACCTGTCCTACATGTCCAACTGTCCATCTTCCTTCCCACCTATTTGCTGCACCCTCCTCTTGGACCTATCACCATTACCCCCACTTTCATCTACCTATCGCATACTCAGACACACACCATCCCGCCCATTTATCTCTCCACTCCCTTGGTTCACAAGCCTCATTCCTGATGAAGGGCTTATGCCTAAACGTCGGTTTCTCCTGCTTGGATGCTGCCTGACCTGCTGTGTTTTTCCAGCACCACGCGCTCAACTCTGATCTCTAGCATCACCAATCCTCACTTTCTCCATAACATTCTGTTTGTGTTAAATCTTGAAGCAAGGTGTCTATGAACTCCAACTTGCGTGCAACACATTGTACATAACTTGTTTGATACTTGTGCCACACTCCCTTTCCGGCAGAAGGACCTCCAATTAACTTATTTCTATTCTGCAACACTCACCCTAAATCTCCAAGTAAATAGGAAAATATATTGCAGCTGTCAGTGATATCCTAATTGGAAAAGTAAGATTTTTAAGACTTTTAGAAGCTAATACACAAGATCATGATTCTGGTAATGGGTTGAAGCTTAGGTTCCGCGATTTTAAGTTAATTGAATTTAGTTTGTTTAGTTGAGTGTAATTCTGAGCTTTCTTTGTTATTTTATTACTTGGAGGTTGGAAAGACAGGACTTTTTGAACATGCAATGGACATAGCAGAATAGAGCTGAGAAGATGGTCCTGATCAGACTTGAGACTGTGAGAATACCACATTCATTTGATGAAATCATTGTCTGAGCTAACACTTTTTTATCAGATTTGTGGTATGTGCAAATTTGAGCATGATGTTGAAGAAAGTAGCTGATCATTTTGTTTCTGTAGTTTGGCTTGGTTGTTTGTAACGTGATAATTGAATGTCAGCATTCCTCACTATTTTAGGATTTTATGTGCAGTTGTAATGTCTTAACCTCTGGGCCAGAACATTGAGATTTGTGTCAGACCTTCCCCAGAGCTGTCATTATTTTTCGTTAATCTGTTTGGTTATGTAATTTTTTCGTCACCATACTGGCTTCTCTTTGAACTAATGAGCAATTATAATTCAGTTGCACGATATCAAAAAAAATTACATTTTCTTTCTCCCCGCCAATTAAAATGGCATTTAATGTAGAAGTTGAAAGAATTATTTTCTTGTATATGTGCAATTTTAAAGCTCAACACAGACAGGAAGGCATAAACTTCCGTCTCCCAAACTCTTTGTGGAGAAAAATGAACTGTTTGTATCCTAGATTTTATGGATGTATTGAAAATATTTTGTGAAAGCTTTGCAGACCTCCAGCCGTGATATTATGATTGGTCATGACTGTAGAAATCAGACCGGCATTGGTATGTTCAATAATGATTTTGCAATACGTAATGTTTGTTGTGACTGCTGTTCCATAATGTACTTGTGAAAGGCAGTCGCTGTTAGAGTGTAGTGAACATAGCAACCAATTTGTGTCTATGAAGATCTAACAGAGCAATTAAATAAATGATCAGGTCTCCAGTTGTGCTGTTTAGTTTATTAATCTAGTTTTCTTATTAGTCTGTTCAGAGATGTTATTGCCTCTGGAGCAGGTGGGACTTGGACCTGGGCCTCCTGGACCAGGGGTAGGGCCTCTGCCACTGTGTCACAAGAGGGATCCTTGTTTTTGTTGTTTGGATGAGGGATAATTAGACACTCCTTGATGATTTAATTGATGTTGAGGGATCACTTACATCTGTCACTGCAGCACTCAGTACCATTTGGAATATTGGCTTAGATTATATGCGGTAGACTCTGGAGTAGAGTTTTATACCAAAACCTATGTATCAGAGGTGATCACATGATCATTGAAACATGGCTGACTCCAAATTTTTTGCAGACTTGCTCTAAAAAAAGACTCATGCTGCAGAAGAAATGTAAAGCATTGGGCATAATTCTTAATCATAAATGTCAGAGTTGAGGGTTTTTGAGCTCTGGAAAATCTTGTCTACCAAACATCATTTCACAGGTTAGGACATGTCTTTCAAGTATGTCATAATTTGATGAGAACTTGCACTGAATAAACTTCAAGTGATATTATGTAACATAGAAGTACATGGAATATATGGCATAGAAACCAGCCATTTGACCCAGTTGGTGTTGCACGAGGTTCCTCAGGCTTTAGCTCAGCCTTTTGTCATACTTGCTCTTTTATCTTTCCCATCTTTAGCTTTGAACAGACTATGTATACCTTATTTTCTTTGTGACAATATTTTGGCAGTCAATCTGCTAAATCTTTTTATGGTTAGTTTGAGTTGCTTTGTAGGAGGCGCCGTCATAGTAATATGACTAGTTGAGGAATGCGGAGGTGCAGCTAATTCCCTGTGAACATGGGTTCACATTGGTTGAATGGTTGATTTGTGCTGTTCGTGGAGTCATAGATGTACAGCACGGAAACAGACCCTTCAGTTCAACTCGTCCATGCTGACCAGATATCCCAACCCAATCTAATCCCATTTGCCAGCACTTAGCCCATATCCCCCTCAACACTTCCTGTTCATATACACATCCAGACACATTTTAAATATTGCGTTGTAGTAGTCTCCACCACTTCCTCTGGCAGCTAATTCCATACACTCATCATTTTCTGCGTGAAAACATTGCCCCTTAGGTCCCTTTTTATATCTTTCCCCTCTCACCCTAAACCTATGCTATCTAGTTCTGGACTCCCCCACCCTAGGGAAGAGACTTTGTCTATTTATCCTATCTATGCCCCTCATGGTTTTATAAACCTCTAGAAGGTCTCCCCTCAGCCTTCAACACTCCATGGAAAACAGCTCCAGTGTATTCAACCTCTCCCTTTAGCTCAAATCTTTCAACCCTGGCAAAATGCTTGTAAATCTCTTCTGAACCCTTTCAAGTTTCACAACATCCTTCCAATAGGAAGGAGACCAGAATTGCGTGCACTATTCCAAAAGTGGCCTAACCAATGTCCTGTACAGCTGCAACATGACCTCCCAGCCCCCATACTCTGTGCTCTGACCAACAAAGGAAAGCATACCAAACGCTGCCTTCACTATCTTATCCACCTTCGACTTTACTTTCAAGGAGCTGTGAACCTGCACTCCAAGGTCTCTTTGTTCAGCAACACTTCCTCGGACTTACCATTAAATTCTGCTAAGATTTGCTTTCCCAAAATGCAGCACCTGTCATTTATCTAAATTAAACTCCATCTACCACTCCTCAGCCCATTGGCCCATCTGATCAAGATCCACTTGTAATTTGAGGTAGCCTTCTTTGCTGTCCACTACACCTCCAATTTTGGTGTAATCTGCAAATCTACTAACTATACCTCCTATGCTGAGATCCAAATCATTTGTATAAATGACGAAAAGTAGTGGACCTGATCCTTGTGGCACTCCACTGGTCACAGGCCTCCAGTCTGAAAAACAACCCTTCCGCCATCACCCTCTGTCTTCTACCTTCGAGCCAGCTCTGGATCCAAATGGCTAGTTCTCCCTGTATTCAATGAAATCTAACCTTGCTAACCAGTCTCCCATGGGGAACCTTGTCGAACACCTTACTGAAGTCCATATAGAGCACGTCCATCAATCCTCTTTGCTCCTTTTTCAAAAAAACTCAATCAAGTTCATGAGACATGATTTCCCACGCACAAAGCCATGTTGATTGGCCCTAATCAGTCCTTGCTTTTCCAAAACGTGTAAATCCTGTCCCTCAGGATTCACTCGGCAACAGCTTGCCCACCACTGACATTGGGCTCACGGCTCTATAGTTCCCTGGCTTGTCCTTACCACCTTTCTTAAATAATGGTACCATGTTAGCCAACCTGCAGTCTTCTGGCACCTCACCTGTGACTGTTGATGACACAAATTTCTTTTGTGGTCCGGACATAATTGGGAAATTTGCCGTGTTATCGAGGAGTTGTCGGATGGCTAAGCTAGTTCTGGAGCATTAATGTTGCGCCTGTTGCCAGCATCTCTATGCTTCGCAGTATCAGTGATTGTGGACTTTTCATTCAAAGAAGATTGTATCTCATTTGGGTTGTGCCAGTGCCACACACCCAACCCAACCTCCTGAGAACCAGTGTCTCAAAATGCGCAAAGCTGAAATCGAAGTGGGGTTGATATGATTGTCTTTGACACCAAAGCTGCATTTGGCAGAGCATAGCATCAAGGAGCTCTCTGAAAATTGAACTCGTTGGGAATTAGGGTTGAGTTGGGGTGATGTTGGGTTTGATTGTTGGAAGCCCATCATCCCAGCCCCAAGTCATCAGTGTTGGAATTCCTCCAAGTAGTTTGCTGGACCCAAGAAGTTTTGACTGCTTCATCAATGACCTGTCTTTCATCATGAAATCAGTAGTGGGCATGTTTGGGTGTACTGAGTGGGAAACATTTTTGCTATGAAGAGAGATTGGACAGGTTCAGACGAAGGGTCACTCGGCCTGAAACGTTAACCCTGATTTCTCTCCCCAGATGCTGTCAGACCTGAGCTTTTCTAGCAATTTGTTTTTATTTCTGGATAGGTTCAGGTTTTGGAAGGCTGAGAGGGAACCTGATTGAGGCTATAACATACGGGGACATGGACAGTTGTGTAGAAAGCAGCTGTTCCCCTTAGTTGAAGAATCTGTAATGAGGCGAGTTTATTCTAGCAATTACCAATTTCACTTTCTTTGTTTTAGTTTGAAGATAATTAATTGAAGTAAGGCATGAATGAAAACAATCGAGCTTTGGCAAGAGTTAGACAAGTTGGGAAAGCGTTCTGGCAATTTTGTTGCTCACATTGGGCAGATAATTAGCATTTTGAGCCATTTCTTACTGCACAAAGCCTTTGCTGCCTTCCTTGCATCATACTTTTTTTTTCCCTTGGGTTGTTAATAGCTTGCATTGTTAAGGGCAACCCAGAGAACTTTGGAGATTAAGTTTAAATGGACATTGCATAGTTAGAGCTGCTTAAGGAGTTGAGCAGAATCTGAAACATTGTGGGACAGAAGCATTTTTTAGGCATTTGAAGTCCGGGAAAGAGGCATGGCAAAAGAGCTTTATTTTAAGGAATTCTGGAGGATTAGGAAAAGCTCTGAAAAGAGGTACTGCCAATCTAGTACCAAGTGGTGACTGAGGGATAGTCAGTCTCATGAGATCCAGAAGTTTTCAAGCTGCATGGTAGCTCAAATCATTGATCCACTTTTAATCTACCTGTGGAGGATTATGTTTTTAAAGATGGTGAGGAATTCTAATCCATTTTTAAAAAAAGACAAAAATGCCGTTTATTCTGTGGATGGTTTTAAGTAATCTATTAAATTGATCATTTATTCTGAGTATAAATCTGGCAAATCTTCAGTAATCACTAGCTCTATTTGAACTCATTTAAAGAATTCAGAGGTAAGAGGATCAAACTTAAAACTGAAGGCAATGCAAATCATTTAACATGAATTATTTTGTCCCTAAACCTTTTCTTGAAACTGTTTGTGTTACAGGTGAGTCAGGACTAGGAAAGTCGACGCTCATCAACTCTTTGTTTCTGACAGACTTGTATTCATCAGACTACCCAGGGCCGTCGCATAGGATCAAAAAAACAGTAATGGTATGTCCTCATTCTGCAAGTCGTCTGTCTGTTAATCTTCACATTCTAAAAATGTTTCAAGTAACTTTGGACTGAAGCATTTCAAATGAGTTTAATTTTCAGTGATCGGTTAAAAAAACATTTTTTGACAGGTGCACATTATGAAGGATGGAAAAGTTTGCTTGTGGGCTGGTCAGCTTTTTTTTAATGAACTGAAATTTGTCAGCAATTGAGAAGACACTGAGAATCTGCAGATTAAATGACTAAAAACTACGCCACTCTAGGATCTTGGTGTTGTAAAGATCGATGATGGGTATATTTAGAATGGTGTCAATTCTTCCACTAAAAGATTATTGAAATTAACTTTTGTTTTGTTGACTTAGACTTATAACAGTTAAGTTAGCCTGGCAGCAATCCAGTTCTGAATTTGAATGAAGATACTAACATAAATTCAAATTCCATTTGGCCTTTTTGAGACAAAGAGTGAGTGCCAAGACCAAAACAATGTAATGCTTATGTTGAAGATGTATCTCCAGTTGGAATGTCTAGAACAGGGGACACAATTGGAAAAATTAAGGAGAATGTCAATTTGGTTTGAGGTGTGAAATCTCTGTATTCACAGGGTTATGCACATCAGAAATCTCGACTCTGGAGGGCTGTGGAACCTCAGCCTTTGAGTATATTTAAGGTAGAATTTGTTAGATTTCCGATTTTGAACGATGTAGAGACATATGGGTGGGTTAGGTGGAAGGCATTGAAGATCAGCCAGAATCTTATTGAATGATGCAGCAGAATCTGGCTGAATAATCCACTCCTGTTCCTTTGTATTTTTAAACAAAGCAGGAAATGCCGGAAATGGATGAGGTTGTATCTGAAATTAGTGAATTAGTTAACATTTCAGGTCAGTAATGTTTGACCAGAACTAGAGACTTAACAGCTTGCTAGCATTATGCAGACAAAGAATGTGATGTGGGCTGTAGATAGAGAATCAACAAAAAAAAACTGATAAATTAAAGGATTGGGGCTGGATTTCTTTGTTTAAAGTCCATCATTAAACGGAAGACAGAAGAAAAGAAGAACTTATTCTGAGGAGAATGAATCTGTGAAACTTTTTTTACCACCGAAGGCTGGGTCATTAATTCTTTTCAGTGCTTAAAGCAACACATTTTTAAACAGTAAAGGAATTGAGGGTTGTTGGGGGGGAAACAGAAAGTTACATTGAAGATTATCAGATTAGCTATGATCTCAATGGCAGAATGGACTCAATGAGCTGAAAAGCTGAATGTTGCTCCTATGTCTTATGGTGTCATGCAGATTTTATTTCACATTTTCAGTATTTTGTTTTCGTACTGCATGTTGAAGCTCCTGGTGGTGTGAACTTTTGCCTGATTTTCTTGTTCTCCAATGTTCTCAAAATATTTGATTGAGGAAAGGTCACTAGACCCATAACGTTTAGTGTGATTTTTCTCCACAGATGCTGTCAAATGTGCTGAGCTTTTCTAGCAATTTCTGTTTTCATTTTATTTCTGGCATCTGCAGTACTTTCAATTTTTATCAAAATACTTGATTGCTGCAGGCTGTCTAAGACTCTTAGTATCTTTCATATTTGTTTTTTGTGTTTTCAAGGGACAGAGCCCTCATGCCAGGCATTGCCTCATTGTGCACATTACTGCCACCATCTTCTGTTTTGCATAGGTTAGTTTCAGCCAACAAAGACATTGTTTATATTGTAGTTACTTATTCAAAATCCTGTGGTATTATTGGTAAATATGGGATTTTCAGCTTTAAAAATAAATCTATTTTAAAAATTACGTAACAAAGAATATTTGAAAAGCAACTTTTCAAGTCTGCACCCTCTTCAAAAACAGGAGCACTTAAATTTGGCCTGTCGGTTTTTTTTTTGATGCTTTGTAAGTCATAACCGTTTGAGTAGCATACTGTCATGGAAATTATCGCTCTCAATTTAGAAAACGTTTTCATCCTAATTTCATGAGGCAGTGTAGTTTTTCTCACTCTTAGCAGTGTAAGTGTTTGCTATTTGATTTGATTCCAGCCCTGGATGACTGCCCTGTGTGGAGTTTGCTTGTCCTTCCAGTGTCTGCATGGGTTTCCACAGGGTGCTCAGACTTCCTCCCACAGTCAAAGATGTGACGGTTGTTTGGCCGTGCTGAAGTTGTCCGTCTTGTCAGGAATGTTTTAAGCGATGTGGATTAGCCATGGTAAATGTAGGGTCACAGAGATGCGGTCTAGGTGAGATGATTTTTTGGAGAATAGGTATGGGTTTGATGGGGCAAATGGCATCTTTCCACGCTGTAGGGGTCTCTGATTCCAAGAGAGGTGATAGAACTGTAGTGGCAGTACTCTAAAAGTCTCCTCATGCCAGCAATACGTGGCAGAATGAATTAATTCAAACATTAGAAGCTTGTAGTTTTGAAGGGACATTTAAGCTTCATTTGGTAACTACTTCCAAAGGGGTGTTATTTTAGTGTGATCAGGGTTAGAAATGTGAAATCCTGTTCTATCATCAGTTTTTTTTTCCTTATAACTTGTTCTACATTACAAGTATTAAGTGTGGGTGAAACTATCTGTGAGGGCCATTCCTTGTTACTTAAATGTCACTGAGGTGGCTTTAGCTAGTGTCATGCTTTAAAGTCTCCATTTACTTGTAAACTAAGTATGTAGAAGTACAGTGCATTTTCTTTACCATACGCATATTATAAAAGGGATCAGGATGTACCTCTTCACCAAAATTTCAGATCTAAACGGAGTACTATATAGGGCATCAACCTTGATTTTTGTGCTGAGGCCCAACAATGTGATTTGAATCAACAGCCTTGAGACTGAGGTGAGGGGGTCACTACTTGGACCATGACTAACAGATAAACCAGTTGGAAAAACAATGCTCTCGGATTCCTTCTGTATGGATGCTGGCATATAGATTTAGGATTTCATCAAGTGATCAGAAATGCTCATTATATGCTTGCTGATGAACCTAAATATTGTGATGGATTTGATTCCACTAAGAATGAACTCCACTGTAATGCTCCAAGAATAAACAGAACTTATCTGTCTAGAAACAATTGCTGGTTTCTGTGACAGCCAGACATGGCAGTGCCAGTCTGTAGTACTTAGCACTGAGCTGCCTTCAATCATGCTTATAACTGCGTTACAGTTCCAGTATTCATTTGATGAAAAGGTTTACAGAACACAACTGCTGACAAAAACAAGGCAAGTTCAAAGTCAGCCCTTGTACTGAGTGCAGTTTTTTGTTGGAGATGGTTTCAAGGTACCAGTTTACACATTTTCTACATTTAATCCAAGACTCTGATTATTTAGTGCGTTTGATTCCTTCCAGTCTTGATAATTAAACTATTTTCATTACCTGTCAGTGACTTTTTGAGACTTTTACTTCCATCTATGACTTTCTCTGTCACTGACTTAGCATCAAAAATAAATATTATCTCTTCCCTTCGTCTGAGTCTATTATAAAGATGGTGGGAAAGGGAGGCTCCACTACAAATCCCGGAGATCATCACTTGTCACCTCCTGCCAATCGATGTAGACAAATATCTATCCCTACTCCGTCACCTACTCAATTAATTTCTTTCATGTGTCAAAAGGTTATTTCCATTCCCATGTGCTTTCTTTTTGAAAAGGCAGTTTGTCGTTCCCTTGGTATGGAGCTTTGCCTGTTAGGCGAGAGTGTTGGACCCTTGGCTGATGAAAAGATTATTATAGCATTGGAAATGTGGCTTTGGCAAATGGCAGAGTGGAGCCCAATGAATTTCTCTTTGGAAACATCTCTGTCTCAGACTCAGGAGCCTTTTTCTCTTTTGAAGAAGCCCAGCCTGGCATCAAGAAAAAAGTGGAGTGTTCTTGGCCAAAAGCAATATTGAGCAATAGTTTGTATATGTGACTGTTGGCAGGGCAAGGGTCCTGTTATGGTGCAATGGTAATGTCCCTACCCCTACAACATAAGGCCCAAGTTTAAGTATCATCTTTCTCTAGAGGTATGTGATAGCAACTCTGAACAGGTTGATAAAAATACTTTTTGCAGTGAAATCCCTCCATTGGCAGGGTGTGCATTTATGGTGCAGCTTACAATTGATGTTTGCAAAAGGCAAGTATGACAGGTTGTGCATTATGCACTTGTACTCCAGGAGCTATGTTTTTTCTTAACAGTCACAAATAAATAAATGTTGGGATCACAGTTGTCAGAAAGGTGAGTCAAGGGTGGCCATCTGAATGACAGGACTTTAATGTACACTTCATCTCAGTCATTTCACTTCATCTCCCTGTCTACCGGCTAACAAGATTTCAGTCAAGAGATTGGAATTATTTAAGAATGTTTTAGATCTACCTCCAGGACATGAACTGCAGTGATTTACGAAAGTAGCTCACCATAACCACCTCATGGGTAATAAATGCTGTCCCAGCCAATATAGCCCATTTCTCATGTGACTTATAAAAAACCTTCATCTAATTTGGTGCCGCTGCACAAGCAACTGTTAGATCAGTTTAAAAGAGTTTCATAGCACAAGTGGTTGTGTCCCTGCCTCTGAGCTAGGACACCTGGGTTCAAGTTCGACCTGCTCTAGAGATTTTTAGTAAATATCAAAAATATCTGGTGCAGTTTACTGAGTTACTCCTTATGATCTTGTTGATTCTTGTATATTCCCAAGTGTCTTGCTACTCAAAACATTTAAATAAGATTGGCATAATTTTGTATTTTGTGGGAAAAGGTGTCATTTTATGAATAGATTTAGATCTAAACTTTGTGAATTAGCCATAAAATGGCAAGTTACATGGCCTATAACTTTGAAGTTGACCAATAACAAAACAAACTTAGTTCTTCAGCCACATCATATCCCACAGAGTTCATTCTTTCTTACCTTGACTCCATTCTCTCCTCCTTGGTCCAGGCACTTTCCATCTAGATCTGGGGCAGTAACCATGCCGCCCACCTCTTCGGAAACGTCCAGTTTCCTGGCCCTCAGCGATTCATCTTTATGGAGGTGCAGACCTTAAACATGTCCGTTCCCCACAATGATGGCCTGCAGGCCCTCCGTTTCATCATCTCCAACAGATCCATCCAGTTCCCCTCCATCAATACCCTCCACAACCTTGCCAAATTAGTCCTCACCCTCAATAACGTTTCTTTCAACTCTACCCATTTCCTCCAAATCCAGGGGGTGGCCATGGGTACTCATATGGGACCTAGCTACGCCTGCCTCATTGTCGGCTACGTTGAACAGTCCCTCTTCAGTACATGCATAGGTACTGTTGCCCAGCTCTTCCACCGTTACATCGATGACTACATCAGTGCTGCGTCCTGCACACAGGCTGAACTGGAGCAGTTCATCAAATTTGCCAACAACTTCCACCCTGCCCTCAAATTCACTTGGGTCTACCTTGGACACCTCCTTCCGCCTTCGTGTCCTTTCCATTTCCATCTCTGGTGACAGTTTACGGACTAACATTTATTATAAACCCACAGACTCCCATGACTATCTGGACTACACATCCTCCTAAACTGTATCCTGCAAAAACTCTAGCCTGATTTCCCAATTCCTCCATCTCCATCACATCTGCTCTGATGAGATGTTCCACTTCCAAGCATCCCAGATGTCCACCTATTTTAAACAACATGCTTACCCCCCTCTGTCATCCATACAGCCACCCACTACACCACCTCTCTTCCATGCTCCACTGTTCTAAGCGCCCCACCTCAAAATATAATAAAGACAGGATCCTCCTTGTTCTCACTTTCCACCCACTAGTCTCTGTATCCAACGTATTATCCTCAAACACTTACGCTCACTCCAATTAGACTCCACCATCCAGAACATCTTTCCCACCCCAGCCTCTCTGCTTTCCACAAGGACCGTTCCCTTCGTCGCTCCTTGGTTTGTGCCACACTCCCCACGACCAGCCCACCCCCATTCTGGTACCTTCTCCTGCAACCGTGAAAGATGCAAAACCTGCTGGCGCACCATTTCCATCCAGGGCCCCAAACAGTCTTTCCAGTCAAAATGAAGGTTCATCTGCATCTCCTCCAACCTAGTTTATTGCATCCGGTGCTCCTGATGTGGTCTTCTCTATGTCAGTGATATCAAATGGAAATTGAGTGAACGTTTCGCCGAGTATCTCAGCCGGACTAATAAGGGCCAGCCTGACCTGGTCACCACCATTTAAATTCCCCTTCCCTCTCCCTCTCTGACATTCCATGCTTGGCACCCTTCATTGCCACAGTAAGTCAGACTGCAAATTGGAGGAACAAAATCTTATTTTCTGTCTGGGCAACCTACAGCCTGGAGGAAAGTGAGGACTGCAGTTGCTGGAGATCAAAATTGTGTGGTGCTGGAAGAGTACAGCCAGTCAGGCAGCATCTGCGGAGCGAGACAATCGACATTTCGAGCATAAGCGCTTCATGAGGCATGAAACTTGTAGGCCAAGGGTGCTGAGAGATAAATGGGAGTGGTTTGTGACTGGGGGAAAGGTAGCTGAGAATGTGACAGATGGGTGAAGATGGAGTTAAGATGATTGAGATGAGGGTGGAGCAGACAGGTGGGAGGGAAGATGGACAGTAGTTCATGTCAAGAGCATGGTGCAGAGTTGGAAGGTTGGTTTGCTGATAAGGTGGTGGAGGGGAAATGAAGCTGGTGAAATCCATACTGATCCTGAGTGGTTGAAATGTCCCAAGGCAGAAGATATGAGGCATTCTTCCTCCAGGCGTCGGGTATTAGGCTTCAGAGCACATCTCCAGGAAACACGCACGATATAACCCCACCACCCCATGGCTGAACACTTCAACACCCCCAAAGACGTGCAGGTCCTGGGCCACCTCCATTGCCAAACCCAAACCATCTGATGCCTGGGAGAAGAACACCTCATGTTTCGCCATGAGGCCCTCCAATCACATGGGATCAATATGGATTTCACCAGTTAACTCATTTCCCCTCACCCCACCCTATCCCATATCTAACCTTCCAACTTGGCACCCGCCCTCTTGATCTGTCCTACCTGTCCGTCTTCCTTCCCAATTATCTGCTCCACCCTCCTCTCTGACCTATCACCATTGCCCCCATCTTCATCATTAGCACTGCTGCTTCACAGCACCAGGGTCCCAGGTTTGATTCCAGCCTCTGGCGACTGTCTGTGTGGAGTTTGCACATTCTCCCCGTGTCTGCGTGGGTTTCCTCTGGGTGCTCCAGTTTCCTCCCAAAATTCAATTATGTGCAGGTCAGGTGAATTGGCCATGCTAAATTGCCTATAGTGTTAGGTGCATTAGTCAGAGGGAAATGGGTCTGGGTTGGTTACCCTTCGGAGGGTCACTGTGGACTGGTTGGGCTGAAGGGCCTCTTTCCACACTGTAGGGAATCGAATCTAATCTAATCATGTTGCATTCTCCCCATCTCCAAACCCCCCCATGTATCTCACAGCCGCCTTGGTCTACAAGTCTCATTCCTGATGAAGAGTTTATACTCTAATGTCAATTCTCCTGCTCGTCAGATGCTGCCTGACTGGCTGTGTTCTTCCAGCCTCCTGCTTGTCTACCATGTTAACTAGAGGCATTTACTGAATTTTTACAGCTTTGGAATGCTATGGACTGATTTGCAATAACACCACTTTTGGATTTGTTTTTAATCCCAGCCGGCAAAGTTCAAATGTTTGCTTGGAAGTTTTGCTGTTAAATAGAACTGTTCAACAATCAGTAGATACGTTCATACCTCACATTGCACCATGATCCACTTTTCTGATTTGGTCAGTGTGCACAATACATGAAACTACTGAAACAAATCCTGTGAAGTAATGGCAACGTTGAGTCAGAAATGTAAGTTTGATCAAAGGATAGAGTTATATAGTCATACAGCACGGAAATACTCTTCAATCCAACTCGCCCATGCCAACCATAATCCCAAACTAAACGAATCCCATCTGCCTGTGCTTGGCCCATAGCCCGCTAAGCATTTCTGTTCATGTACTTATCCAAATGAATTTTAATTATAGTAACTGTACCTCCATCCAACACTTCCTCTGGAAATTCATTACATACCTGAACCGCTATTTTTAAAAATAAATTACTCCCATCTTTTTTTTTTAATCTTTTTCCTCTCACCTTAAAAAATATGTCCCTTGAAATCTACCACCCTAGGGAAAAAGTATCTACCATTTACTTTCTTTATACCGTTCATATACCTGTATCAGGAGAAAGTGAGGTCTGCAGATGCTGGAGATTAGAGCTGGAAATGTGTTGCTGGAAAAGGGCAGCAGGTCAGGCAGCATCCAGGGAACAGGAGAATCGACGTTTCGGGCATAAGCCTGTATCAGGCCACCACGTAACCTCCCATGCTTCAGTGAAAAAAGGTCCCAGCTTATCCAGCCCCTCTTTTATAATTCCCTGCTGCGCTTTTCCAGCAACACATTTCCAGCATATACCTGTATCAGGCCACCACGTAACCTCCCATGCTTCAGTGAAAAAAGGTCCCAGCTTATCCAGCCCCTCTTTTATAATTCAAATTCTCCATTCCCGGCAACATCCTGCTTATTCTTTTCTGAACCCTCTCCAATTTAATAATATCTTTCATGTAACGGTGACCAGAACTGGACACAGTTCTCCAGTAGAGGCCTTACCAACATCTTATATAAGCTCAACGTGATGTCCCAACACCTACACATCAAGGTCTGAGCAATAAAGGCCAGTGTGCTAAGTGCCTTTAATCACCCTGACTACATGTGATGCGAAATTATGACCTGAATCCCTATGTCTGCCTGTTATACAACATGGCACAAGGGCTGACTTTTAATTATGTGAGACCTGCCCTTGGTTGTTTTACCAAAATTCAATACCTCACATTTATCCAAATTAAACTCCATTGCCACTGTTCAGCCCCTTGACCCAATTGATCCGTATCTCTTTGTAATCTTAGATAACTTTCTTCACTACGCACTATACCACCAATTTTGGTCTCATCCAAACTTACTGATCATGCCTTCTCTTTCTCATCCAAATCATTTATATAAAAGCACAAAAAAAAGTGGACCCAGCACCAATCCCTATGGAACACTGCTGGTAACAGGCCTCCAGTGCTTTGTTGATTTCAAATTTCCCATATCCTTCTACTCATGAGGTATATTGTTTTTATGACCTAATTGCATGTCTGAATGAGATGATGAATCCCCAGCTCCGTTGAATGAATGCATCAAAATGTTGATGGGCTATTTCCTGGTCTGTGGATTCACTTTCCAAATTGGCTTGCTGAGAATGACTCCTCTTGTGCAAATATTCAATTTGTCACGCAGCTTTTTGGTTCAATTCCTATGGGATTGTTTCTCGTCAAACTTTTAATTCCATTCATTATTGGGCAAAATTGCCACTCTGTCACCTTGTGACATCTTGAACTTGTCAACAATATATATATGTAATGCCTGAATAACTCTTTAGCATGGTGCAAACTTGCAGCAAAAGCATAGTTACACAGTCACATCTGGAAATCTTAAACATATCAGTAAGTACTTTGTTTGCACTCCTCTGATCTTGTTGGTTCAGTGACATGAATGCAAGCTATTTTTCCATTTAAGAAGTGACTTGAGAGTTTATTTCCCACAGTCTGTTCCATTAACGTTTCTGACCTGGACTGAATTATTTTCTTTAGTCATTATTGACAACTCAAGAGTACCTCAATGTAATTTCATTTACTTGCAACGCAAGTGTTCTGAAGGCACTAAATGACGGTAATGTCAGTACATGAACCCTGAATAGAGAATGCTCTGATCAGAATAATGTAAGCTTGGAATGCCAAGAATTGTGCTCTGGTTTTTAAGATTCTCAAGGGAATGATGTGAAAAACCAGATGATAGGCTATGGTTAGGAATTGTTATGTGAATGTTGGTTGTTTATAGTAGCATTCCCTGGAATTCCTCCAGTGTCTTTTTTTTAAAAAATTTCCCATGTATGGCCACCCTGATACATCTAAGATATTAGAAACTGCTGATAAATGCAAGCTGATTTTATTCCATCAGTATGTAGAGATTGGTTGGAAATCAGTATTGCAAATTTGAACAGCATTTAAAATTTGCAGTGTCTGATGCTTTATTGGAATAAAGCTAACAAAGCTGGTGAACTTTACAGAAGTCCTTAATTCTGTGGGTTACTGATTTAAATTTAATTGCAGTCTTAGTCGGGTGATGAGCAATTTTGTGATTTTTCTTTTTGGTATTAAACTGAGCAGTGATTGAATGGGGAAATGCTGACTGACTTTCTTAAAAATAGCTGTCATTTGGCCAGGTTTGGCAGAGTGCATGCAGAACATAGTGGAGAAGAAATTAGGCCATTCAGCCCAACGAGTCTGTTCTGCTATTCAATCATGGCTGATAAGTTTCTCAACCCCATGCTCCCGCTTTCTCCCCCTAACCCTTGATCCCCTTGACAATCCAGAGCCTATCTATTTTCATTTTAAATATACTGAATGACTTGGCTTCCACAGCCTTCTGTGCTAGTGAATTCCATAGATTCACCATTTAAGTTTCTCCTTATCTCAGTTCTAAAATGTCTTCTCTTTACTCTACTCTAAAACTGTGCCCTTGGGTCCTAGTCTCTTCTACCAATGGAAACATCTTCCTAACGTCCACTCTGTCCAGGCAGTTCACTATTCTGTAGGTCTCAGTTAGATCCCTCCTCATCCTTCTAAACTCAATTGAGTATTGTCAGTCTGCAACATCCCTCATACGTTGAGCTTTTCATTCCTGGGACCATTCTCCTGAAACTCCTGTGAACCCATCCCGCGGCCAGTACATCCATCCTGAGATATGGGGCCTAAAACTGTGCACAATACTCTAAATGTAGTCTGACCAGACCCTTGGAGCCTCAGAAGTACATCCCTGCTTTTATATTCAAGTACTCTCAGAATAAATGCTTTTGTTTTGCATTTGCTTTCCTAACTAATGACACAACCTGCAAGTTTACCTTGAGAAAATACTGGACGAGAACTCTCAAATCTTTGCACTTCAGACTTCTGAATTTTCTCCCCATTTAGCAAATAATCCATGCTTCTACTCTTCTCCTATACTTGCCCACGTTGTACTGTATCTGCCACTACTTTTTTCCCCACACTCCTAACTGTACAAATCCTTCTGCAGCCTCGCTGCCGCTGCCTCAGTACTACCTATGTTTATGTCGTCTGCACACTTAGCCAGAATGCCCTCAATTCCTTCATCTGGATTGTTAATGTGTAAAGTGAAATTTGTGGTCCCAACACTGACCCTTGCAGAACAGCACTTGTCACCAGCTGCCATTCTGAGAAAGACCCTTTTATCCCCACTCTCTGCTTTCTGCCATACACCCAATCTTCTGTCTATGCTAGCATCTTGCCTCTAACACCATGGGCCCATATTTACTCAGCAGTCTTGTGTATGGCACCTTGTCAAAGGCCTTCTTGCAGTCCAGGTAGATAACATCCATTAGCTCTCCTTGGTCTCACCTGCTCGTTACCATCTAAAAGAATTCTAGCAGATTTGTCAGGCATGACCTCCCCTTGATGAAACCATGCTGATTTTGCTCTATTTCACCATACAATTGCAAATATTCAGAAATCTCATCCTTGGTAATGTTCACCAAAATCTTACCCACGACTGAGGTTAGGCTAATCGATCTGTAATTTTACATCTGTTGACTTACTCCCTTTTAAAACAGGGGTCCCACGTTGGTCATTTTCCGGTCCTCTGGGACCCTCCCTGACTCGATCAATTCCGGAAAGATCACCATTTAGACCTCCACTATCTCTTCAGCTATCTCCTTTAGAATTCTGGGGTGTAGTCCCATCAGGTTCAGGTGATTTATCCACTATGAGACATTTCAGTTTTTCGAGCATCTTCTCCTTGGTGATGGCCACCATACTCAGCTCTGCCCCCAACTCTCTCAATATTATTCGTGTTTTCCACTGTGAAGAGTAATGCTAAATTAATTATTCAGTTTCTCAACCTCATTTCCTTGCTCCCCACTACTGTCTCTCCTGCATCATTTTCCAGTGGTCCAATGTCCATTTTTGCCTCTCTTTTGCCCCTTTATATATCTGAAGAAACTCTTAGTATTCCTTATTACTGGCTAGCTTATTCTCATATTTAATATTTTGCCCACTTTTTTTTTGTTGCCCTTTGTTGGTCTTTGCCAGCTTCGCAACCCTCTGGTTTCCCAGTGCCTAGTCAGCCAGGTTTGCCTTATCCTCCCTGTATCACGCTGCTTTTTCCAAAGGAATAGTTTTTGCTGTGTCTCCTGAATTACTCCCAGAAGCCCCTGCCATTGCTCTTCCACTGTCTGCCTTTCCTGCTAGGATCCTCTCCCAGTCGATTCTGCCCAGCTCCTCCCTCATGCCTCTGTTGCCTTTATTTTGCTGGAATACTGTTACCTCTGATTCTATCATCTTCTCAGTTTGCACAGTAAATTCAAACATATTATGATCAATGTTTCCTAAGGGTTCCTTCACCTTCAGCTCCCTTATCAAGTCTACCTAATTGCACAACACTAAATCCAGTATAGCCTGTTCCCTGTTGAGCCGCACAAAAGCTGCTTCAAAAAGCCGTCTTGTAGACATTCCACAAATTCCTTTACTTGCAAACCGCTACCAACCTGATTTACCCAGTCCACCTGCACATTGAAATCTCCCATTATCACTAGCTTGCTTTTCCTACACAGCTTTTCTATTTTCTGGCACTGCAGCTCCTGACTAGTGTTTGGAGGCGTGTACATAGCTCCAACTTTTTTTTCTACCTTTTGCGACTGGAGAAATGCCATTGTTGTCCCCTTGTTTAAGAAGGGTAGCAAGGATAATCCAGGGAGTTGCAGACTGGAGAGTTTGTAAATTGCAGTGAAGCTGTTACAGAAGTTGCTTAGCGATACGATCTATTTACATTTGGAACAAAATCACCTTAGTAATAGGCGATGTGGTTTTGTGCAGAGAAGGTATGTCTTATCAACTTAATAGAATTCTTTAAGGAAGTGACAAAGTTGATTGATGAGGGAAGGGCTGGAGATGTCATGTAGAATCATAGAATGCCTACAGTGTGGAAACAAGCCCTTCAGCCCAACAAGTCTACATCGATCCTCCGAAGAGTAACCCACCCAGATCCATTCCTGTATTACTCTAGATTTACCTCAGGCTAATGCACCTAACCTACACTTCTCTAAACAGTATGGGCAATGCAGCATGGCCAAGTCACCTAACCTTCCCATATTTGGTTTATGGGAGGGACCAAGAGGAAACCCATGCAGACACTGGGACAATGTCTTTGCTGAGTTTGCACAGTCGCCCAAGGCAGGAATCGAACCCAGGTCCCTGGCGTTGAGGCAGCAATGCAAACCATTGAGTGACAGTACATTGACTTCAGAAAGGCGTTTGAGGTTCCACATGTAGGCTGATTGAGAAAGTGAAGTCACATGGGATCAAGGGTGTACTAGCTAGATGGGTAGCGAACTGGCTGGGCAGCAGGAGACTGTAGTAGTGGAAGTGAGTTTCACAAAATGAAGAACTGTGACAAGTGGTGTTCTACCGGGATCTATGTTGGGGCCACTGTTGTTTGTGATGTGCATAAATGATCTGGAGGAAGGTATAGATCATCTGATTAGCAAGTTTGCAGATGGCGCCAAGATTGGTGGCGTAGCAGATAGTGAAGGGGACTGTCAGAGAATACAGCAGAATTTAGATACGTTGGTGAGTTGGGCAGAGAAATGGCAGATGGAGTTCAATCTGGGCAAATGCGCCATGATGCATTTTGGAAGATCCAATTCAAGAGCAAACCGTACGGTAAATGGAAAAGCCCTGGGGAAAGTTGATGTACAAAGAGGTCTGGGTGCTCAGGTCCATTGTACCCTGAAGATGGCAATGCAGATCTATATTGTTCAAAAGGGCACACTGCATTGGACAGGATATTGAGTACCAGAGTTGACCGGTCATGTGGCCTTTTCAGCTGTAACATTTGGAAGACTGCATACAGTTCTGGTCGCCACATTGCCAAAAGGATGTGGATGCTTTGGAGACTGTGTGCAGGGGAGGCTCACTAGGATGTTGCCTGGTATGAAGGGTGCTAGCTATAAAGAGGTTGAGTAGATGACGATTATTTTCATTCGAAAGACTGAGGTTGAGGGGGCACCTGGTTGAGGTCTACAAAATCATGAGAGGTGTAGACAGGGTGGATAGTAAGCTTTTTCCCCAGCATGGGGGACTCAGTTATGAAGGGTCACGGATTTAAGATGAGAGGGTAAAAGTTTAATGGAGATGTGCATGGAAAATTCTTTACGCAGAGGGTGGTGGGTGCCTGGAATGCTTTGCCAGCGAAGGTGGTAGAGACGGGCACGATAGCGTCATTTAAGATCTATCTAAATAGATACATGAATGAACAGGGCTTAGAGGGATTCAGATCCTTAGAAAATAGGTGACAAGTTTAGATTGATGATCTGGATCAGTGCAGGCTTTGAGGGCTCAAGGGCCTCTTCCTGTGCTATAATTTTCTTTGTTATTTGTTCTTTTGAGTCCAGTGATCCTTGCTCAGAATTAGTGGGGATAATCCTTTGCTCAGGAGGTTCTGACATAGTAAGTCAAGGACAGTCCAATCCAGCTAAATACCTAAACCGTTCTGAAGAAGGGTCTGTGGACCCAGAATGTTAACTCTGCTTTCTGTCTACAGATGCTGCCAAACCTGCTGATCTTCTCAACTGATTATCATAGATTCAGCCTAGATTACACAAACTGGTTTGCAAAGCACAATCTTTAATATCTGAACTCTGGCGCACACTTCATATCTCTATGTTGGTCCAAGTTTTTTTTTCTCCAGAAGGGGTTGACATTTAGCATAATAACTTTTGAATGCTATGTTGGCTCAAGATTCCCATTCTGGTTCAGATAATTTCTCCTGTAAGTTGATTTTCTTAGCCTTTGTCTTCAATAAAGAAAACCTTGACTAGCATATTTATTATGATTGTTTATGTTGTGTAGAGCTCGATGGTTTAACACCACCAGCATTGAGGACACTGAGTATATATGTGGTTTTAAAAATACATTGAGTGCCTTGGTATGTATTGTTCTTGATTATAAATTCCATCCTCAAAATAATCAAAACACGTATGACTGCTTGTACCTTGCAATGGAATTAACAAGCATCAGTTCTGATTTTTTTTGACAGCTGAACCTCTAGAAAGGTTGTGGGTACTGAAAGGCAAGAAGTACAATTGACTTGAATGATATGAGTGAGAAGTGCATTTGATAGTTTGACCATTTAGCTGACCAGATCAGAATGGGTTAAAGTTGTGGCCAAAGCAAATGAGATGCTGCTTTACATAAAAATTGATGTGTTTGTTTGGGAACGAAATGTTCTGTCTTAGAACATTTGGCAAAAAAAGGAATTTTTCTTAACTTTTCATTAATTTATGACAGCATTGCATCAAACTGTACAATTTAAAAAGGCCAACGACAATTTAATGACAATGTCCATATGGTTGCTAGCACCATTTTCTGAATGCTAAATTATTAACTGGTTCTAAAATTGACAAAGTTTATGTTGTTAAAAATCTGCTTTGTCCTTGAAAAGACATTGGTCTGTGAGGTTTGAAACCAGTACTGTTCTTGAATTATGATCAATTCTGGCATGCCATATTTATCATCTGTCCTCTATTCCCTGTGGCGATGGTGGGCCTAATTTGTGAACAGTTACCGTTCTTGTAGTAAAGGTTTTCCCCACAGTGGAATTGGATTTGGAGTTCCAGCATCACCATACATATTCACTTCAGGATGGTGTGATTTAAAGTTCATTATATTCCCACATCATCTGCACTGGTGGTGTCCTGATGGGAGAGACCTTAAAGGAAGTGAAGTACTATCCAAATAATCTTTAGTGTCTTGTTCAATATATTGGATATAATTAGTGGCAGAGCTGCAGATGGGAAGAGTGCTTATGATTAATATAAGCATTTCATCAGTGTGCCGAAAGTTTTAGTGGAAGTGGGTGAATACCTTCTCCCTTTACCAATGTGGATGAATAAGTGCTGTGAGTTTGCATCCTTGGCAGTCTATACCAATTAGGGTGCAATCTGCATGGATACCACTGCACGTTGCAAATCACTAGCTGTTATTTATCTGTTGACATAATATGCCACATTTGTCTGTTGTGTACCTTTGCACATATACTACAATATATCCTCAACCACTCGTAACATGTCTTCCAACTTTGCCAAGATTGCACCCCTCTCTGTTCCATTGCACTTTGCCTTGAAGGATCTGTAGCTTTTCAAGTGGCTGAAATTCTGAACTTTTCTTTGTATGTTACTATTTGAAGTTCTTTATGCTCTTGCACTTTCAAGTACCTCTTCGTTTTTTCTTATCACCTGTACAGATTATGCTCATTTAACAATTCCTTAACTAATGTTTTTTTATTTTAATTTTTTAATGTTCTGTCTCGTCAATCGCTGTTTCTTTATAAAGTTCTGATTGCATAATGATGTGATCAGGTGATGGTGCACACTGAGAGCACCAAGGGCACAACAGAAATGCCCAGGAAGTAGTGGTATGGTGCCTGCTGCTATGAAGGGACTGAGGGACACAATTAACATGTCAATTATAGGTTTGAATTTCTGCCTTTGATTTATGTGTATGTTATTGAAGTAAGTTATGTACCTGCTTAGTCTGGTATTCCAAACTGTGTTAAATTTTCCAAGTAGGAGTACATTCCAAGGTACCTAACTCTTAGTTTTCACATCGATTCCTGTGTGAGCCCCCATGTCTCACTTAATTCTTTTGCTTGAAGTAGTGTTTTACATGAATGAAACCATAATTCTAAGTAGGACTACTCATATGTGGAAATTTTAGCTTGTTAAAACATCTTGAGGAGAGAATCCTGTATTGCTCCATTATAGATACCAACAACACTAGCCAGCAAAAGGTAGTTTCTCATAGTCAGCGTGAGAAGCTAGGTTCCAAGTTAAGAAGGAATTCTAACATTTACAGTCAGCATTGCTACTTGTACCATGTGCAAATCAGCACAGTGAATCAGATTAAACAGATGACCACATTGGTCAAAGACAGGTGGAAGTGGGTTCCAGTTTGTGGCACTAATACTGGGAGCAAGTGGGATCTGTATCATTGGGATGAATTTCACTTTTATCATGTTAGAGGTTGTGTTCTTGCACTTGCATAACGAGAGGATTAGAGAGGATTTTAAACTAAGTAGTTGGGGGAAGAGATTAAGTTCTGGAAGATGTTCAACATCCAAAAGAAAGTAGTAGGCTGAAGAGAGAGGTTTCAGTGTAGAACAGAATAATCAGACTGATAGATTTGTACTCACTGACTGACTAAGAGTGAACCAACAGATAAGACTAGAATTTCCAGAGTGAAAAGCTGAATAAAAGGTTCTATATCTGAATGCATATAGCATCCGAAATCTCAGGAAAATGGGAAAAGATGGAGCGATACCTCTGTTAGTTAATGACTGTGTTGACATAATAGAGATTGATGATTTAAGTTTAGGAAACCAAGATGTAGAAAACATTTGAGTAGAAGTTAATGATGAAGGTAAAAGATCACTTACGGGCATGATGTACAGGACCTGTAACAGTAGCCACTCAACATGGTGGAGCATAAGGGAAGAAATAATGAACTTGTCAGAAAGGCATTGTGATAATCAGGAAAGATTTTAATCTCCGTATAAACTTGTGATATCAAATGGGCAAACATAGTCGAGTTGAGATCAGAGATTATTTATAAGATGGTTTCTTAGAATCGCATGTCTTTGAGTTGACCAGAGAGAAGGCTATACTGGATTTAGTATTGTACAATGACAGAATAAATTAATAACCTCATTGTGAAGGCACCCCAGGCACTAGTGAGTGCATAATGATTGGATTTTATTTTCAATTTGAGGGAGAGAGGAGCGACTCTGAGATGAGTAACTTTTTCAAATTTATACCAAGGAAATTTTAAAAGAATATGAAAGCAGAGCTGGCTGAAGTGAATTGTCAAATTATGTCATAGGATAGATCAAGAGTGGCACAGTGGAAGATATTTAAGGGGGGTTTTTGAAAACATTTGGTAGATACATTAGAGTGAGCAAAGTTCCTTGGGATGGCCCTGGTTAACTAGATATGTCATTGCAAAACATAAATGAGAAAACATAATTGTGCTAAGGTAAAGGATGTCAATAAAATTTACAGGATGAAAAATTAGCAGAAGAGAAAGCTAACCAGGGATATTAAAACAGATGGTATGAGTTTCTATAAATATTTAAAGCGGAATAGAGTCAACAAAATGAGCATTGAGAATTAATAAAGGAAAATAAGGAGATGACCGATGAACAGGTTTTTGCTTCAGTGTTCAGCGCAGAGTCACAAGTGTGCTGTGGAATGGTCAGGAAGCAGCATCACTTGATCACCTGACACCAGGTACCCATACTGTGGGGCACAGTTTCCAGCATTTGTTTGGTGAATAGTTCCGTCATGTAGTGTGTGTGTGCACCATTTCCTATCATCTGATTCAAGCACAGTTCTGCTAAGTCTGTCAACTTTGCCTTTTGTTAGGCTGAGCTAATTGGATTGCACACCATTGCTGCAGGTCTTCAGGGTTGTGCTGGAGTGGAGTTGAGAACATAATGAGTGAGGGAACAGCAGTGCACACAGCTGGCCATTTGTTGGAGCCATGTCGAGAGGAGGGAGGTTCAGAATGGTGGGGACAGGGATGGTGGAGTTCTGCTGTCAGCTGCACAGTGACCTCTTCAAGGTGTGTTTTGAGAGGTGGGTAGATTGGAATGAGAAGGCCAGGTATGGGGGAACCTCACCAATCACTGACTCCTTTCCTCATATGCTCAAATATCACATTTAAAATGTTGATCAATTTAGCTCAAAAAAAGTGGATGTACTATGAAATTCTAGCTCATTGAAGTGTGCTTTGATCTTAGAGTTCGTGGGCCACTGTGATATTCTCATACCTAGAATTTGGAGGTTGGCGTGTTAGCAAACATTGGACAGGCTAGGCTTTTATCTGCTGGAGTTTAGAAGTGTAAGGGGTGACATCATTGAAACATTACATCCTAAAGAATCTTGGAGTTTTCTTTATTTATTCAGTGTTGGTGTTGCTGGCTGAGCCAGTATTTATTGTTCATCCCTAATTGCCCTTGAAGGTGGTGAACTGCCACATTAAACTGTAGCAGTTGATATTGTGTAGGGAAATCTGCAATGTGTTTAGAGAAGGTAGGTATGAACTGAATGTTGTAAAAACATTGACTGCAGATGCTGGAAACCAGATTCTGGATTAGTGGTGCTGGAAGAGCACAGCAGTTCAGGCAGCATCCAAGGAGCAGCGAAATCGACGTTTCGGGCAAAAGCCCATCGTCAGGAATAAAGGCAGTGAGCCTGAGGCGTGGAGAAATAAGCTAGAGGAGGGTGGGGGTGGGGAGCAAGTAGCAGAGTAAAATGGGTGAGTGGGGGAGGGGATGAAGGTGATAGGTCAGGGAGGAGAGGGTGGAGTGGATAGGTGGAAAAGGAGATAGGCAGGTAGGACAAGTCCGGACAAGTCATGGGGACAGTGCT
>NC_057713.1:101184646-101222442 GCF_004010195.1 Chiloscyllium plagiosum | reverse complement strand
ACTTTCTCCCCACCCCCACCCTCCTCTAGCTTATCTCTCCATGCTTCAGGCTCACTGCCTTTATTCCTGATGAAGGGCCTTTGTCTGAAACGTCGATTTCGCTGCTCCTTGGATGCTGCCTGAACTGCTGTGCTCTTCCAGCACCACTAATCCATGAACAGAATGTTTCCTGTTGTGGGGGAACATAGAATTAGGGATCACTGTTTAAAAATTAGGGCTCCACATTTAAAACTGATTAGGTGGAAGCTTTTGGTTGAAGGTAATGAAACGTTGCAACTCTGTCTTTCTGGGAAGCGATGGGAGAAGATTCCTTGAATATTTTTGAGGAACAAATGGATTGTTGTTCAGCAAAGGGTTGAAAGGTTATCAGGGTAGTCTGTGGATTTGAGGTTGTCATCAGATCAGTAATGATCTTAAATGGCTGAACAGGCTCAAGGGACCTACTCCTCCTAACTCAAATGTTCATATAAATATTTAAAGTAGGCTGAATTTTTAAGCCAGCATTTTCAATGTTTTAAGACCATTGTGGATTGTTTTACTGTAAAGCATTATCTTGGTGTTATAATATTTTTGCCTTAATGTTCCAGGTTGAACAGTCAAAAGTTTTCATTAAAGAAGGTGGTGTTCAGTTATTACTCACGATAGTTGACACACCAGGGTTTGGCGATGCTGTGGACAACAGTAACTGGTAAGGATTTCATGAAATGAATATTATGGAGTGATTTGGCATTTGTTGGGAGTCTTTAGGGTTCTCTAAGTGTTTAACTGTTAATATATTACTTTTGAAAGACAATATTGTTGGCTGGGTAGCCATTTTGTGCCTATTAAGATGCCACAAATGGCCATAAGATAAAAGGTTGTTTCATTCTGATATAAGTTCATGGATACATTTTGCTCTCTACACCAGAGAAATTGTCTACTCAAATAGTGTTTTGCTGTGAGCAGATTGATTGCACTTGAATATAATATGTCAGCTGAGATGCTCTTTATTAATGCAGCATTCCCTAAACATGCACCAAAGTGAGGCCTCAAGTGGACTTGAACTCATGGTCCTTTAACCTCAGTGCAGGTTTTGACATTGAATCAGGGCTTGAACATGCCTTGTTATTGATAACACCACTCCCAAGGTAAAAGCTGTACCAATATTTTAAATCAGGATTACATCTGCCCCCTTGAGTGTATGCAAAGAATCCAAGGGTGCTATTTAAAAGAATTATGTTTAAGTCACCACTAAAATAAATTATATGATCATTATTATATTGTCCTTTGTGGAAGTTGTTTGTATATAGTATTGGCTACATTTACTATGTTACAGTGACTGTATAGCTGAAATACTTTTGAAGTAAAGCACTTTGTGATACCCTGAGGGATTTCTGTCCAGTTACAGCATTGATCATTTTTAACATCAGTGTTTTGAGTCAGTTTGAGCTGTTCGACAGAACATGTTGATTGGCTACCTCGAGCGTTTCTCAACAATTTGTATTTAAAAATTGCTTTAATGTCATAAAACAGTTCAAGATAGTTCAGGAGGTTTGTTAAACAAAATTTGTTACTGAACCTCGTATGGAGCTATTGAGACAGATGATCAAAACCTCAGTCCAACAAATGAGTTTTAGGAATTGCTATAAAGAAGAGTGGTTGACATTGGGAGAAATGTGTGGCGTGAAGTCCAGAGCTTAGAGCCTCAGTAGCTGAAGGCATGGTCATTTGTGATAGAGGGATTAAAACTGAGTTGTTTAAGAGGGCAGAAAGAGGGTGCACAGATGTCTTATTGTATCATTGTATTTCAACTTGGGAAGAATGAAGCCATGAAGAGACATTGCCTTTTTTTGTTTTTACAATGTTAAATAGAGGCATTCTGGAATGGGAACCCATGCAAGTCAAAGAGTACAGGTTGACGGATGAATGGGGCAGAGAGCCAGAAAAAAAACATGGCCATCAGAGTTTTGGATGAATTCATGTTTGCAAATAGCAAAGTAGGAGGCATTGGAATTGTCTAAACGTAGCAAAAGCATGGATGGGATTACTTGAGTTCTAGTTGTTTTTAACTAATTGCTTAAACTTGACTGGTAAACTGTGATGCTGCATGTTCTTTTTGAATAATCCTTCTGTGCTAGATTATTCTGCGCTGTATGTTTTTTCCTGCCTTTTGCATCCTGGATTGAACATGCAGTCCATGCTTATGATAACTCATTAAGTATAGTGAAACTTGTTCATTTGTTGGACAGTTGAAAGCTTCTGTATTCACCCTGAAGGTTATTTCTAATATAACTTAAAATAGTTTTTGATTGTACAGTAAAAATCAAAACTAAAAGTCAAAACAAATGTATCAATTTGATTTTTATGAAAAATATACAAGCACCAATAAAAACTGTATAGCTACATTTCTTTTACTGATCACAAAAAATTTAAAATTGCAATTGCTGGTTGTGGTTCAGTATTGAAGATCAGGATTAACTAATTTAATGCCTTGGTGTTTGATTTTCCAGCTGGCAACCTGTCATCGATCACATCGACAGCAAATTTGAAGATTACCTTAATGCTGAATCCCGTGTGAACAGGCGCCAGATGCCAGACAGCAGGGTTCATTGCTGTTTATACTTTATTGCTCCTTCAGGGCATGGGTTAGTAAAACCTTCCGTACAATTATAATAGCTATAGTTAATTTCTAGCTAGTATTGAATCCATGATCAATTTAACTTGTTTTTGGGCTGGTGTGTTTTCCGATCATCTTTACTACTGATAAATCAGTAATGAACCCATAGAAATTGTCTTATGTAACTTAGAAATTGAAACATAGGAACAGATCTTGTGGCCCAAACATATTGGTACTTATTTTTCTCAGAGCAGCATCCTTGTCCCATGTCTGACCTATTGTATATCTCTATTGTCTGATTTCAACTACCTCTCAAACTTGTTCTTTGATTTTTGGCATGCAGTTTGCTTCAACCGTAAACTCTGGTAATGATACTATAGTCTTATCTCCTTAAAATTGTTTTCTGATTGTTATGGACCAGACCAAATCCACTCTTAAGTGTATTAAGAAGATAACCTAGGCTGTAACTTTTTTAAGGTGTTGTGTTCCAGTTACAATTCAGTTGATCAAACTGCTCAATCTTTACACTACAGTTTATTTTTATACTACAGTTAAAATACAGACAAAATAACAAGAAAAGATAATTGATTTAACTACAACTCTTATCGAATGATTAACAAAATTTGTATTAACTATTACTAATGTACTTATAGTAACATCCCATAAACACATCCTTGGAAAATGCAAGTTCAGTAAAATTGTCTCACATGCAATTCTAATAGCAGGAAGATAACCCTAGCTTTTAGCTGCAACACAGGAATAAGAGCTTCTATATCCAGCTTCAAGACCCTGGCAACTACAGAAAGCTAAATTTAAAAAAAATCCTGGTCCTTGATCCCACCCATTCAGGCTGCTTTTATTGTTCCAACCTTTTCAAAAAAACTCTTAAGGTCTCTCAAGCTGTTAATTGGCTTTGAGCAGACTGCTTGGCACATCTGTCTCAACCTTTTTTAGTAAAAAAAGAGGACAAGATGCACCTCTTAAAGCTATAGTATTGTCACACTGATCTCAGTCGTAAATAGTAAACTTTACATCTGTTTTCTCATTCAGAACACCTCAATTGCTACAAATGATCTGTTTCTCTGTTTTTGTCAAGTCCCTTCCCATGATTGCACCAAAATATCCTTTAGTCATCTCCGTGCTAGAGCATAAAGCGCAGTGTTTCAAGTCTGTATGCTTTCTATTACTAGGCAGCTTCCTTATACATCATACCTGTTCTACTGCCTCAACCTTATACTCAATTTTGTATTAAAAATTGCACATGGTCAACTGTAATCTTACTAGGGTTTTATGCAGATTCATCATTATTCTTGTAACTACTTTATTCCTTTGTGCCCAAAATTCCACTTGATTTTGTTTCGATCTCTATCCACTTGAGGTATTGCTATTAATATTTGAAATCATTTGCTTTGCTGTCCATCTGATTGTTCCATTCATTGAACAGGTTGATAACATCTGTTTCTATTCTGTAATTTCACATCTCTGGCACATGTAGAACCTGAGCCGGGTCCTCCTGTTCCGCAAGTAGAGACATTTCCATCGCACCACAAGAGTCTCCCCTCTATTGTTACAGTATTCGTTTTCTTTAACTTGTGAAAGACTTGTGTGCAGGTGTGAAGATAATTGACAAATCTATCATTAGTTTTGATTTTCTGATGAATGGCTTAAATTTGCTTTTTCTGCAGAGAACAGAAAGATCTCCTGAGCTGGTGGAGATCTGAAGGCTTCCTTAGATCTTGTTCACAGCTGTCTTCCTGAGAATCAATCGCATGGTTGTTGACCGGCAGAAGGCCTGTCATCAGTAACTGGTCACTAGTCCACAAACCGATCAGCCACTTTCACTAACCAACACTCTATGTTGTGTACAATAGCTCAATTCCATCTCCTCTGCAACCACACTTGAACCACTGATTCACAATGAATGCAATTTATTTGCCTTCAAAACATGCAGCAATCCTTAATTTTAAAGTTCTTTTTTCATTTCAGACTACAACTTAAGATACTGAAAAATAAAAATACCTGATCTTTACACTTTGCCCAATCTCTCTGCCTTTGGTATATATTAGTATTGGCAGCCATCCAACCATCGATTGTTGTCCAACTCATCTGGCTCAGGGCAAGAAATCTGTCATTCTTACTTAAAATGCCAAACTTTTTAAACTGCCCTCTGAAGTGGTCAAATATGCCATTCAGTTTATAGTATATTTATGTAGGAGTCTTCCATGTTATTTAGTGCAGTATGAATAATTAGAGTAACTAGTTTATAAAGTCAACTGCTTTAAAATTCTGGTGACTGAGAGAAAACTTTGTCTCCTTTGAAAGATGGGTGCCTCTGACATTCAGAGCTACTTCTTGAACATTGCACTGATATCCACTTTTGGTGTATGAAGTGTTTCCGACTGAGACTGCAGGTCTGTCATGAATGGGAGAATTTTTTTTAATCCAGAGGCATTGAATTTGAATGTTTACTGGGCAAATTGAAATCCTGGGATCTTTAAAATCAGTAGTAAATTTCATTGCTCCTGGAGA
Organism: Chiloscyllium plagiosum; assembly: GCF_004010195.1. NCBI lineage: Eukaryota > Metazoa > Chordata > Chondrichthyes > Orectolobiformes > Hemiscylliidae > Chiloscyllium > Chiloscyllium plagiosum. Next base: position 101,217,317 of record NC_057713.1, on the reverse strand, counting down.
TGTTTCAGAGATCAAAGTACATCATACTTGATCATTTTAATCCACTACAACAGCAATAAACCTCAGTCATTTGGCTAATACAGTCTCAATAGTTGAGAAATAAGCTTGCTTTTCTGAAAAAGAATGTTAGAAAGCAGCCGATATCCAGCTTGATATTTCTGAGACTCGTGTAAGTTTTATTAAGCATCAACTAAGGCTGTAGAATTACCTGCTTGGAAAAAGAGTGCGAATTTGTGGCTTGCAAGCAAGAATGCTCATGTGAAGTCTGTTGACCAATTCTGCTTCCTACCGTCCGTGCAGAATGTTGTATTAGGCAAACTCGTCAATGTTTGACTGTTGTATAGCATGACATTAAAATATTGTCTGATGTCTTCTAACTTGGATGTTTCATTTCTGTAGACTAAAACCATTGGATATTGAATTTATGAAACGCCTACATGAAAAGGTCAATATCATTCCACTCATTGCCAAAGCAGACACCCTCACTCCTGAAGAATGTCAGCAGTTCAAGAGACAGGTGAGAAGAGAATTGCTAGTAGTTTTGATTACATTATCTTTTCTTTCAATGTGTGTTTGACCAGGTGGACTTAATTTTTAACAAATCATTTTGTATAGTGTCCATCATTACAGCAGATTTCTTAATGTGACTGTGCTGTTAGGAGCAGATGACAGCAAATTCATCAGTTTAAAGCAAGGAAAAATTTTAAAATGGATTCATTCATCTCATGCTCATTATTATGGTATGATTGAGGATACTATTTGGTACAAAGCAGTGCATTTGATTTTACCCTATCCACCACTAATGTGCAGTGGTAGCAGTGTGCACTAGTATGAAATGTACTGTGATAACTCACTGAGCTTTCTTCATTCATACCTTCCAAACTCACGACTTCTACAACCTAGAAGGGCAAGGGCAGTAGATACATGGGAATATCACCACTTGCAAGTTCCTCTCCAAGCCACATGCCATCCTGACTTGACACTAAATCATAATTCCTTCACCATCATTGGATCTAATTCTTTCTGGCATATTGTGAGGGTGTCCCTACTGTCCGAGGACTGCAGTGGTCCTTGAAGGAAACTTTAACGTATATAAATTGAATAGAACCTGGGAGGCATGCAGCACATTAAAAAAATGATGGATAATCTTGTCGTGAAACGCTATTCCACCAAGCACTGAATATGAGGAAACCCAAAAAAATGACTTTTGCAAAACTTTCTCTGGGGCAATTAAGCTTGGACAGCAATGCCCACACCCTGCAATGTTATTTTTAAAAATTTGCCCCAGTTTACAAGTGTTTTGAGGCAAACTAAAATGTAATTTTGCAAGTCCAAATTCATCCCACAAACTGTGTGTGGAGGGTGAGAGTGTCTGAGAGTGTGTGTGTAAAGGGGTATAAGTCTGTGAGAGGATGTGTGGTGGGGTGGGGGGGGGGTGCGAAGCGTGTGTATGGGAGAGAGCTTGTGTATGAGAGAGGGTCTCCAGGAGTGTATGGGTCTGTAGGAGCGAGTGTATGTTTAGTGCAGTGAGGTCACCTGTAGTGTGACATGAACCCAAGATTTCGATTGAGGCCATCACCATGGGTATCGAACTTGGCTATCAGCTTCTGCTTGGCCACTTTGCATTGTTGCCTGTCCTGAAGTCCACCTTGGAGGATGGTCACCCGAATGTCCCGGACCACTGAAGTTTTTCCCGATGGGAGGAAGCACTCCTGATTGGTGATTCTTGTGCGGTGTCCATTCATCTGTTGCTGTAGCCTCTACTCTATCTCGCCATTGTACCATGCCTCAGGGCATCCTTGCCTGCAGCACATGAAATAGACCATGTTAGCGTCACATGAGTACCTGCCACATACATGGTGGGTGGTGTCCCCACATGTAATGGTGGTATCTGTATTGACACTCTGACATGTCTTGTGAGCTGTCACTGTGTCAACACAGATGCCACCATTACACATGGGGACACCACCCACCACATACGCGGCAGGTACTCTCATGTGATGCTAACATAGTTTATCTCATGCACTGGAGGCAAGGATGCCTGAGGCATGGTACATTGCAGTAGCCTCTGCTTGGTCTACCCAACGGATGAATGGACACTGCACAAGAATCATCAGCCAAGAGTATTCCCTCCCAGTTAGGGAACACTTCTGCAGTCTGGGACATTCGACCTCGGACCTTCGGGTGACCATCCTCCAAGGCGGACTTCGGTACAGGCAACAATGCAAAGTGACTGAGCAGAGGCTGATGGCCAAGTTCGGTACCCATGAGGATGGCCTCAACCGGAACCTTGTGTTCATGTCCCACTGCAGGTGACCCCACTGCGCTAAGCAAGCGCATGTGTACACGCACCCATACTCCCCCTCATATGCAAGCTGTCTCATCCGCTCACACACAAGTACCCTCACTCTCTCTCAGACTTCGACCCCTTTGCACTCTCACACATACACACTCAGATAGACAGACAGACAGAGGCAGTTACACACCACGCGCACACAGCCACGTAAGTTTGTAGGGTGAATTTGTACTTGCAGAATTTTTATTTTGTCCAAAAGCTGCATGAATTCATGTAAGCTTGTGTAAACCCCTCTATTTAGAAATAGAATCTGTCTGAACACTGGGGCACAGTCAAACTTTAACCTCATACCTTCAGTGCATTATCTGAGCTGACATGGCACCTATTGTTGAAGTTCACTTGAGAATGTAACTTTAAAAGAAGTTCTAGGATTTTTGTATGAAAGAACTGAAACCAACATGGTGATTCGAAAAGATAAGAGACTTGACAAGCAATCCAGCTCTTTTTCGATATATAATTTCAGTAGCATCGTGCTGTAAAGTTTTGCTATAAATTCTGTCTCTTACAACTGTGTACTTCACAACCACATGATGGAGTGGTACTTCACAACCACATGATGGAGTGGCACTCCAAAAGCTAGTGCTTCCAATTAAGTCTGTTGGACTATAAGCTAGTATTGTGATTTTTAACTTATATAATTCTTTTAGATATTTAAATCCCGAATATCTTCAATTCTTCTGCAACTGGTTTGCTGTTAAAATCCCTCAAGTATCATACTTGTACATTTGCAAAGCTTAAAGGGATGTTGTAAAATAATAAGTACAGCCTTGGAGCAAAGTACTAAAACTTTAGTCAACACCTTAACAGTCATTCACTCATGTTACATAGACCATCCAATACAGAGGAAACCATTGCGCATTTAGTGCTTGAACTAGTTCTTGGGTACAGCTGTCTAATTAATTTCACTATCATAACCCACAATCCTGCCTTTTTTTTTGTTTTCAAGTATTTATCCATTTCTCTTTTTAAAGTTAATATTGAATCTGATTTCATTAACAGCCAACATTTACCAGATCATCATAACTCACTTGATGGAAAGTGTTTAACGTTTTTGGATAACAATACAGCAATTAATATTTTTACAGGTGATGAGAGAAATCCAGGAGCATAAAATAAAGATCTATGAATTCCCAGAAACTGACGATGAAGAAGAAAACAAGTTGGTAAAAAAGGTTAAGGTAGTGTATCATTGGAGGCTTGTTTCCAGTACGTTCCACATATTATTGGTGATTAGAGACTTTTTTCCAGAGAGAAACTCTCGAAGAAATGCAAAGCATTATGACCCTTTATACTAATCTTGAAATAATTTTGAAAACTAGATTCCTGTTTTCATGCAGATTACCTTGCTGAAGGGCTTTTATTCTATAAAATACAATTGCATTAATTTTAGAGCAAGTCAAGTTACAGAATTGCATATTCTGTTTAACAAATGTATAGGTCATTTTTGCAATCTGTAAATGAATCTTAATTTTTTTTAATTTATGGATTGCAAATGTGTAATGTAGCAGAACTTGAGTGTAAATTGAAAATTGAGTAGAACTTGAGAGAGAGTATTAAGGAACTTTTGGATGGTTCATGTCATGGGAGACTATTCTACCTCGTTATCCAGCAACTTGAAGGATATAAGTTTGGTCAGTTGGCTTGAGTTACATCGCAGTATGAAAAAGAAAACAAAACTATCTTTGAAGTGCAGCCAAAATTTTTTTGACTGAAACCTAAACTTGGCAGAATCTGCACGATGCCTTTACAAGTGCACATTAACAAATGAATAACAATGGCATCAGGTACAGCTTAATTTGAGGTGTAAAATTTGCATGTATTGCATTATTAGAATCTGGTGCAAGGAGCTGACTGGACTTGTAGCCCAGATTACTTGAATTTGACAAGAATTCTCTGCTCATTTTCTAGTGAAGTTGGTGGCATATATGTTTGAATCTTTGCAATCTCAATGGGATCAATATCTTTAATTAAACTATAATCCTGAGGTATGCATTGTGTTGTTACTCTGTAGCAATGGGGGACTGAGGGAATATGGCACATTGATGCTGCAAACAGTCCACGCGTGAAGAATAGGAGGAGACTCAAAACTAAATGGATGGCTGGGTCAGAGATTCTGTGGCCAGAAAGTGGAATGGATAGCAAGAGGATGAGAGAAGGAAAGAATAGTGTTTAGAGATAGCTTTGCTTCAGTGTGTAGCTGTTTTGACTACCATGCATCATATTTGGAAAATAAACCCTTTCCTGTTTTGAACAATTAATTTTTAAACATTGCTTTTGGAAATAATACAGTGGAACGTCTATCAATCAAAATTCTGATCTAAACTGGTTTTAATGGTGACTTTTTAAAAGTACACTGCCATCATTTAACATGCTTAAAACATCACCCTAAAATGGGGCAACAGTATTGCCAGTGACCTATAATATGAATGATTTTATCAATTGTGGTTACCTGTCAACTGATGAGGAATTAGCATATACCAGTAAAAAGCCTATCTAATCTGAATGATTTGCTGTGCATCAAGAACAAGGTATGTTTTAAATGGCTCTTGTAGCGCAGTGTAGTGTCCCTGTCTTGGGCCAGAGGCCTAGGTTCAAGTACCACCTGCTCCAATAGTGTGTCAAAACATGTCTATGAATAGGTTGATTAAAATATTTACCATTGAAAAGCCAGGAATTGGCAGATGGTAAATATTTACAGTATAGGTGTCGGCCATTTTGTTGATTTGTGGCTGCACAGCAAATTATTCTTTTCTCCTCTTAAAATTACCATTCATATGCTGAAGTTTTTAAGCCCATATCATGAAAAGGCATCAACTGCTAAGTATTTCCAGCACTTTCTACATGTTTGCACAGCTAATTCTGGATAGGATCATTTACGTTTCCCTGCAATATTATAGCCTGTTAGTCTTTTCCATTTTCAGTCTTTGTCCAGTTCCCTTTTACCAAGTACGATTAATATCCTTTCACCACCCTTTCAAGTAGCACGTTCCAAATCCTAACCAACTGGGGTAGAAAGAACCTTCATCTCACCTCTAGTTCCTTTGTCGAATTTCAAATTTTGCTTCTCTGGTTAGCAGCCTTCAATGAAATGTGCTCCTTGTTTACTCTACCAAAGCATCTATTAAGTTTCCCCCTAACCCCTAAGAATCCTAACTTCAATTTCTCCATATAACAGAAGTCTTCCATCCCATGTACCATTCTGATCAATCTCTTCAGAATCCTTTTCTAAAGTGTTTTGTCCAAATTGGTGCGGTACTTCAACTGGGAACTGATTATTGTTTAACAAAAGGTTGAGCATAAATTCTGTACTTGGCAATATAATGTGTACAAGATTATTCTCTTTTAGGAGTTTTAAGATCATAACGGCTAATTTGGTCCCAAATAAATTGTGTTTAATATAACTTGACAAACATTGTACTGATTTATCTGAATGTTTATCTTTTCCAGGATCGTTTACCTCTTGCTGTTGTAGGTAGTAATACTATTATAGAGGTGAATGGAAAACGAGTCAGAGGAAGACAGTATCCTTGGGGAGTTGCAGAGGGTAAGTCTATTTGTTGCTTCCTTTCATTATGTTGAAGCTTTTAATCATTTAAATTATTTGATAAGTGATATTGATTGGAAAAAAAAATTTATACTTGATGTTTGGAGTTCCTATCTATTCAAAGTATGTTTAAAAAAAGCTTGAATTTGCAGGGTATGACGGTTTGTAACACAGAAGAAGGCCTTTGACCCATTGAGCCTATGTTGCCAATGCACATGTAAATATTAGAATTCAGTAATACCTTTCATGATAGGACACTACAGCTGTGTTTCAGCCAATGAAGTACCCTTGAAATATCGGCACTATTGCATGTAAGAAACCCATCAGTCAACGTAAGAACAACATAATTCAATAATCTGATTTTTCTGATGTTGGTTGAGGGATAAATATTGACCCTGGAATACCAGCATAAACTCTGGTACATCATTCCTGATGAAGATATTATGCCTGAAGTGTCGACTCTCCTGCTCCTCCGATGCTGCCTGACCAGCTATGCTGCAACACCACATTTTGAATTTGATCCTCAGTATCTGAGGTCCTCCGTTTCTGTCAGTATGGTGCTCAAGTTAGATTATATGCTTAAATTTCTTGAGTAGCAGCAATTTGTCAAAGTAGCTAAATAAATTCCCTGAAAGCTGTGGTCTTTGAGTCTGAGAGGGAATTCCCAATGACGTGTTCGCTGTAGTTCTGATCGAAACATGATGGACAATTTGGAAAGCATGCTTAATTCTTAGAATTAACATTTAAACCTTCCATAAAACAGGGCAATCAATGAGTATAGTATCATTGATTTGGTTTTTGACCATTTTTGTCATTGGCTGTTTCTATGCTGCTGAAATCAACATTTGGTTGTTGATCTTAAAGAAACTGAGCTTTTTAGCATTCAAAATTTAAATGTGCCGCTGTTGATATAGTATTTGAATTTTGTAGCAGGGTGCATACATTGAACCACAATGTAATCAATGGTAGTCATTGACAGTTTATTTTACCAGTGGTGCAAATTCACGTGTTTAATTAGGTGAGGGTTTTAGCTTTGGGGAGATGAGCAATAGGTCGAATATTTGAAGTTGAAGATGCTTCTTTACTGTGATATCTGATATGTACACCTTGCTTTCATTGCTGCAATGCGTGAGTGACCTAAGTTTTTACTGTTTGCGTTGCTCCAAATGATTTGGGTAGAAGTCACCATTTTCAAGATAGATTTTCTTATTGTTAAGCTTTCTAAGCTGTCTGGTCTGTCCAGGTAATCACGGGAACAGACAATAGTTAATGTAATTGCCTATTGCATCCCTTTGAACTTCAAACTATGCCATTGATCTGAGGTTCAAACCAACCTGAAATTCAACCAGTCTTCTATCCTTTAGTAAGAAGCAAATAGAGAAGAGCTTCACTATACAACCGAGGGAGTACAGAATGTGAAATTCATTGCCCAATGAAGTGGTTGAGGCATTTAACATGGATACATTTAAGAGGAAGCTAAACAGATACACGAGGGAGAAAAGAATAAAGGAATATTTTATGTTGTGAATAATGAGAGGGAGATGACTTGAGAAATTTCAATTGCTTGGGCTAAATACCTTGTTACTGTGCTGCATATGCTCTTCACTTCTGTGTACTAATTTCACCATATTCCAGACACTATCCTCTGCCAAAGATTGTTGAATTCTTTTGTTTGGCAATATTTCAAAGAAAAAATAATTTTTCTTTGCTGAGTTGTCATTGTTGATTCAATACATCTTTTACACATGTACAAAGGCATTGAAATCAATTTTTTTGAAAAAAATCTTTTAGTTCATCTTGCTGTTAGACTCAACAGGATCTGAAAGTTTTGAAGAAAGGTCTCTAGACTTGAAACATTAACTCCTTGTTTTCACAGATGCTGTCAGATCTGAATTTCTCCAGCAATTTGAGCTTTTGTTTTTTTAAGCAATCCAATGGTCTTGCTACTGAAGTGATGCATGTATGCTCCATTTGAAAGCACTTCACGATTACCAAAATACTGTCCAGAAGCAGGGGTGGAGGAGGCGTGGGATTGGAGGGTGCATGCACATTATATGCACAGACGAAAGAGAAACCATTTGCAAGTGATTTGGGAATGGTGATGTAGTTTTGTTTAAACTGAAGCGTAGCAGATGATCTAAACTGGTAAAACTGCAACCAGAAATGTGGAAAACCATCTGTGTGCACTAGAGTTCTTAAAACAGTTCCAAGACCAAATGTGGGTAGAGGTGGCAATTATCATTTATAGATTAAACATCTTTTCTGGATTTTTTTTTGTTCTTCTGGGGTTATGATTGAGTTAATCTGATCATATTTAAGGGACAGAAGAGAACACGTTTGTGATGTCATATTACCGGGTAACTGCTCTATCAGTTTATGACTTAAGTAACTCAGTGGAAAGTTTGTTTACCAGTCCAATATCTTGAATTAAAATTTAATCCTGTATTTGTTTAATTCCTTGATGAATCTGATACAGTCTGTGGGGAGTACAGATATTTTTAATTTGTTGAGAATTGTGTTTTCAGAATGGAATTACAACAGTTCTGGTTTTTTTGGAAATTGATTTCCAAATGAGCAGCCAGTGCAAATACACATTAACAATTCTAAAGAAATTGCATCTGTTTTTTATGTTAGAGAAACAGGCAGAGGAAAAACATGTATCCTTGCAAATTTCGAGCCAAAAACATCTTCACTCAAAGGAGTAGTATATGGTGAACACACAGCAGCATTTCCAGGCACCAGTTGGAAAGGAAATGCTTTCCAGTCTTTGTAGTGTGTTGCTGTCAGGAAATTGAGGGGCCTGGTTTTGGTGCAGCAGCAGCTGTACCAGTGGAGAAATGAGACTAGAAGATTATGGCTTGTCCCTATAGGTTGCTGTTAAGATGCAAAGCAGGAAATGACTGTAACATAGTGCTGTCCATTTGTGGTGGCAGCACTTAAAAGGCACAAGTAACCATAAACCTTTGTTGATAGGGGCGTGATTTAAATGATGATTGACTTTATTTTTCCTGCCCTTGTCTGTGTTGAAAAAGTGAAATACTAGTTGACTTTTATATGCAAGTCTTTTGTCCAAATTCTTTTTCCTAATTGAAATGTGATCCTCTTGAAAAATTGGACCTGTGTTTACAAGATAGTTTATATCCAATTGGATTTAATAAAGTAAAACTTTGTCTTTGCTGTTTAGCTGTTACTTAGTGAAAATTTGCAAATGATTCACTGTAAATGTAATGCAATGAGAGTAATATTTTCCGATGATAGAAAAGATGCTGTAGAATAGTTAGCTTAGTGTGGTGAGATTTACTCAGTTGAGAAACTGAATATTTCATATGTAATAAATAATTACTATTCATAAGTAGGTGGAGACAATGCAATTAATACATTTTGGCAGTCAATATTGATACGTAAAATGAAGTTTTAATAGTTTAAGAGGAGGAGGAACGATAGGAGATGGACTTGTCAAATTGTAAGAAAAAAAATCATTAAAGATTGATTTGAACTTGAACAAACTTGAAATCTTTGAAAACCTCTTTGTATTGTCATAGCAGTTCTCTGTTTATTAAACTATATTGGCCCACTCCCTTTTAAAGTTATTGACCCACTATATTGGCCCACTCCCTTTTAAAGTTATTGACATTATTTGCTCCCACTAAGTTTTATTCTTTTCTGGGATTTAGTTTTAAACTTGATGTCAATTTTGATTTAACTTCATAGTTTGTAACACCTAATGTAGCCAGTAAAGGAGCAGAACTACTAGGTCAATTGCTATCAACAGCTAGATCAACAAGTTTGTAATGTTTTTTTTATTGTTACATGATCAAATTCTGTTGGTGTAATGTCTCAGCAAAGCAGTGATTTATTGTTACGACTACCAAGTTATCAGTGTAGATGAGTTTTATTATGTTCCATATGTGCAATGGTTGTTTGTTGGTACAATTTTCAACACGAAAATTGGTGACAGATTTGGATCAGATGCAAATTCAAATGTGAAGAATCTGAATCCCAACTCCAACCTGCCTATTTCTGATTTTAATGGCAGGCAATCCTGAGGGACAGGATTTAAATGTATTTGGAAAGGCAAGGGCTGATTATGGATAGTGAACATGGCTTTGTACATGGGAAATCATGTCTCACGAACTTGACTGAGTTTTCTTGAAGTAAAAAAGGGGATTGAGGGCAGAGCAGTGAATGCGATCTATATGGACTTCAGTAAGGTGTTCAACAAGGCTTCCTCATGGTAGACTGATTAGCAAGGTTAGATCACATGGAATACAGGGAGAGCTAGCCATTTAGATACAGCACTAGCTGAAGGATAGAAGACCAGGGTGGTGGTGAAGGGTTGCTTTTCATCATTTATATAAATGCTTTAAATGTGAACATAGGAGGTGTAGTTACTAAGTATGCAGATTACACAAATATTGGAGGTGTGGTGGACAGCGAAGAAGGTTATCTCAGTTCAATGGGATCTTGATCAGATGAACCAGTGGGCTAAAGAGTGGCAGATGGAGTGTAATTTAGGTAAATGTGAGGTGCTGCAATTTGGAAGGGCAAATGGTGGCACGACTTGTACACTTAATGGTGAGGTTCTGGAGAGTTGCTGAATAAAGAGACCTTGGAGTGCAGGTTCATAGTTCCTTGAAAGAGGAGAGTCGCAGATAGATAGGATAGTGAAGATGATGTTTGGTATGCTTTTCTTTATTGGTCAGAGCATTGAGTATAGGGGTTGGGAGGTCATGTTGCGGCTGTACAGGAAATTGGTTAGGCTACTTTTGGAATATTGCGTGCAGTTCTGGTCACTCTCCTACAGGAAGGATGTTGTGAAACTTAAAAGGGTTCAGAAAAGATTTACAAGGATGTTGCCAGGGTTGGGGGACTTGAGCTATAGGCAGAGGCTGAATGGGCTGGGGCTGTTTTCCCTGGAGCGTCGGAGGCTGAGGGGTGACCCTATAGAGGTTTATAAATTCATGAGGGGCATGGATAGGGTAAATAGACAGACAAGGTCTTTTTCCTGGGGTGGGAGAGCCCAGAACTAGAGGGGAAAACTTAAGAGACCTAAGGGACAACTTTTTCAAACAGAGGGTGGTGTGTGTCTTATGAGCTGCCAAAGGAAATGGTGGAGGCTGATATAATTACAATATTTAAAAGGCACCTGGATGGGTATATGAATAGGAAGGGTGTAGAGGGATACAGGCCAAGTGCTGGCCAATGGGATTAGATTAGTTTAGGATATCTGGTCGGCGTGGACGAGGTGGACTGAAGGGTCTGTTTTTGTGCTGTACATCTCTATGACTCTGACAGGAGACGAGAAGTTAAAAATTGCTGGTTCAAGAAATTAAGCACCATTCCTCTGACCTGTTGAATCTAGTTTCCTTTCTTGACCAATTCTTGCTGTCTGAAAAAAGTTGAGCAGGTGAGAAAACAAATGTGCAGTTTTTCAAGGAGGTGATCACATTTGTAGTTCAGATTGAGTCATCTAATGTGAAAGCTTTTTAAACTTCCATGTATCCATTATGGGAGTCATTGTATTTCTTTAAATTGCTGACCTTGTGATCTCTAGCTTTGCTGCTTATCCTCTTGGGTGAAATATTTCCTGGGCCCTTTTTAGTAACATGCACTGATTGACATTGCTACCGTCATTGCTTGTGTCTAGCAAGTTATGGGTACAATATTGGGTATGATAGCTACTTCTGTATAAGTCCAGGTAAGTGAAAGTATTTTGCTATTTTGTTCAATAAAAAGTAATTTGAAGTTATGTACAGTTTAAAATCCATGCTGATTTGTTGAAAATGTATTTGAATTATTTGGTTATTTTGTTTTTTAATTCATTCTTCACTCTTATTTAATATGTAACACTGTTGAACTGCAGACAACCAGTTTACGACGATAGTATGGCCTTGAAGTATTTGTACTGAATTTTAATGCATCTTAAATTTGATCAGCTGTATCAGTGGCTGTTTTAACATGAGCTGAATTTCGAAATGGCTGTCCTTTCTGACACCCTGCTACCACTGAATTAAGTGACAATGAAAATTGTGGCATTGTGGGAAAATCTGTGTCGTATTAAAGAATACATTCAGGCCTGGGAATCCTTTTTTGTTTGCTCACTAATAAGAGTTGCATTAATGCGATGTGGTGCACTACATTGATAAACATTTGCAATATCTTTGCATGTGGCAGCTTTATTCTAAATCATTAAGTACACCTAACTATATGTGTGCAGTATAAAAATCACTAATGGAATAAATTTTCCCTTTTTTACAGTCGAAAATAGTGAGCACTGTGACTTCACAATCTTACGAAACATGCTGATCAGGTAAGGCAGACACGTTTGACTGATCAGCAATTAGTATCTGATTTGTTCCTACAAATGTGGCTTCAGCCTGGTGTGACTTATTAAGCTCGGCCTTATTTTTGCCACATAGAAAAAGTGAAAATAAATATTTTGAATCAGTAGTGTTTGAAATTTGCCTCTGAAGTATCAACCAATATTAGAAGCGCAAGGTGTTCAACCAGATTTACATCAACATTTCTAAATGCATGTCAGTATGGTCCCTGTTTATTCCAAGCAAATCAACCCTTGTATGTTTTTGCTCTTGCACAGCTGCATTGTTTTGGGTGGCATGAATTCTCTCAGATGATCAAATCAACTTGACTTGGTAGCAGTGTTGTAACTTCGTTTCAACATCTGCAAATGTAATAAAAAGGGATTTTTAACTTATTGTAAATATCGCTGAATTGCAACAACAGCAAATTTATTTTTTCAAATAAAGCGCAAGGTTTTCTTTAAACTTGTTGTTCACTGAGTGAAATGGAAATCAAACTGTTTTGCGAATTATACTGCTCTCATTTTGTTGAAGTGTAGAAATTAAGAGGACTGGAAAAGATGATTCTGCCAACCCAAGAGTTCAAATGCAGTTTGTTGACCTGTATCCTCCATTTGATTTTCTTGCCAAATGAATGTGCCAGACAGGCATGAAATTACTGCGCTGTCCATTCCATACATTCCTTATTTAACCTTTGAACATCTGACCTCACCACTCAGAGCTGCTCCCAAGATCCATCCCAGGCCTCGTTTTCATACCACTACCAGATTAAGCTATTTTTTAGGGTTGATTCTGTCCACTTTTTTTTTTTCTTAAGGTTTTTTAAATATTTGAAGATTCATTTGTTATCTATCTTTTGCTCTTTGTGAGCAAGCTCTGTTAACTTAGTCTGTGGTAGATTGGGCATCTGACATTGGGTAACCAGTGGGTAGCTCTTTGCATCTGCAGTAACAGGATGTCCTTCCTGGAGTATTAGTGAGAAATACACATGATGCTCCCCAGAGCCACTGAGCTCCAAGTTGTCCTGTTATCATGTACTTTGTCCTACCATGCTAAGTTGATTGGTTCCACAAGTTCACAATTCACAAATCCTTTACTATATCCTTGTAGACTAGCACATAATTTATAGTTTCAATGTTATTGGTTCCCAGTCTCATTTATTGTTCCACAGAGACATTAAAGTTTGCAGCATTGAAAATAGAAAATTCTGAAAATATTCAGACCTGTCAGCATCTATGGAGACAGAAACAGAATTAATATTTCAGTTTTTAATGACTTTTCAAGAAAGCTGGAAAACTGAGTTTTAACAAGTTTTAAGGAAGCTCAGGTGTTGGAAAAATGTGGAGAAAGGAGCGAAAGGGAGGGTCTGTGAACTAACTGACAACATGGAAGTGGTGTAAGGCAAAAGATGGTGAGACAAGGAATCAGAAGATGGGAACCAGAGAAGGTGGAAATCAGAATAACATAATCAACACCGACAGCTGCTGCCCAAAACAAAAATCAGTTATCTGAAAATTTATTGAACTCTTTGTAAAATGTAAAAGGGTTGTGAAGTACCAATTTGAAATGAGATGTTGCTCTTCAAATCAGCGTTCAACTCCAGAACATTACAGTTGCAATTTTTAAAAGACATTTGGATAGACACATGAATAGGCAAGATTCAGAGGGATATGGGCTAAAAGCAAGGAAATGGAAGAACTTTAATTTGGGAAACTTGATTGGCATAACCGTAAGGGTCTGTCTCACTCTGACTGTATGATTATGCCTGTAATTCAGAGTGGAACATAGTTAACATGGGTTATTGAGAGCTATGGATTAGGTTCGAGTTGAATGGAGGGCAAAGGGCAATTAACAAATCTGTACATGTTCACTCAGTATTGAGAAAATGATATTTTCAGCACTGAGTATAGTAAATGAAACTTTGGACCATGCACAAATAAATCACCTTTAACAGAGTATTTGGGACCTGGGATAATAGGCTTAGTTTCTCCACCTATTTCTGCAATATCTTGAGTTTGCCCTTTTGTACTTTCCCTAACTACTACACCATGGTATTTATATAAAACCTATTACAGGTACTTCCTGTTTCCAGTGCTGATGAGGTCATCAACCTTTGATATTAATCCTGTTTCTCTCACTGTAGGTGGTAGTTTCAGTATTTCACATTTCCAGCACCTATGGTGTTTTGCTTATTTTAAAACATAAGAGAATACCATTGAGGTCATGCCATTTCTTTGCCAGGCTAATCCAACTGCCCCTGACCACCTGAGTGTTTTCTATTTCTCCTTCAAAAACCTAGTACAGTCTTTACTTTGAAGCAGCATTGGTCACTGGTCCACCCAATTCCTGTTGTAATGCATTCAGTGCTCCAACAACCATTGACTCCCAAATTAGGAGAAATGGGTGCTGCTTTCGTTATTAAAACTACTGTTCAAAAAACACATTGCACTTCAGAGTTTTTAGTTTCTCAAAGCAGCTTTCCAGTTCCTCAGCATGCTCATCATTGTTGAAAACCTGTCTCCCACCCGATTGTTGCTTGAAAATCTTGGTTGTTTTATCTCTGAACTTCTAAATTTTTGACAACTTAAAAACAATTGTATTGCTGGTAAATGGCAACTCAGTACTCACTTTCTGCTATTCTGCTCTCCATAATCAGTAATTTTCTTTAATGTTTGATGGGTTGTGGGTGTCATTGGCATGTATATCTATTCTTAATTACTACAAATAAGTTTCTTACTAGGCCATTTCAGAGGCATTTAGTCACACTGCTGAGAGTCTGGAGCCTAGGTTGCCCATACTAGTAGGAATGGCAGATTTTCTTCACTAAAAAACATTAATGAATCAGATGAGATTTTATGAAAATGGCAGTTTTGTTTACACCATTGATGAAACAGTTTGAGTGCCCTAAATTTACATTAGGCCAAATGCTATGCTGAGATTTGAATCCCTAGACCATTATGCTGAACCTCTGGATTATTAGTCCAGTAACACTGGGTAGCATGGTGGCTCAGTGGTTAGCACTGCTGCCCCACAGCACCAGGGATCCAGGTTCGATTTCAGCCTTGGGTGATTGTCTGTGTGGAGTTTGCACATTCTCCTTGTGCCAGTGTGGGTTTTCTCTGAGTGGTACGGTTTCCTCCCATTGTTATGCAGGTGTGGTGGATCGGCCATGCTAAATTGTTCATAGTGTCCAGGGCTGTGCAGGCTCGGTGGGACGCCATCGGAAATGCAGGATTATGGGGGTGGGGGGGGGGGGGGGGGGTCTGCTTGGAATGTCTTTGGAGGCTCTGTGTAATGGGTCGCATGACCTGCTTCCACACTGTGTGGATTATGATTGTCACTGTATCCCTATCCTTTGAGCATATAAATAATTATTAATCTATCTAAGTACCTTTCGTAGCCAATCCTTGCGTTTCTCCCAAAATCTCCTTAAAGTTACCCCTTTGACCATATGTTGGTACTCATGTGTTCTGTATCTCTATAGTTTCTTGTTAAGTTGGTTTTGTAACACTTATTAGACCCATGGAGCATTCTACTTTGTAAAAGGTGCTATGTTAATAATACTTGTTGCTGGACAGAATCGCCTGTTATTTTTAGTCACACATAGCTATCAGAGTTCTAACATCCTTGGCCCACTTACCCTGATGTGTTCATACTGAGGTGTTTCTCACGAGTCTCCAGAATTTTCTCCATGATGATATGTTGGACTCCTATCATTTGTCATTTTCAGGCCAGTCCTGTAAAAATCTCACGTACATACAGCATTCCATTCTCTGTTGTCCTTGTTCTGACAGTTACTTCAACATCTTTCAACAGCCAGTTTCATTGGCAGCTTTTTCTGTTATCCATTCAGTCTTTATTATCCATGCATTCAACACAGCTTACATCACACCTTGTTCGCAATTGCCATGCCCTTCAAATTCTGTCCTTGTTCCTCTTTTCTCAGGGGCAACATCACAAAATCCTGTAATTAACAGTACAGAAATGTTTTACATTTCTTTTCCTGACTGCTTGTCATTATATCCCTGTTCGAGTTTAAGATAGTCATTACCCTTTGAGCCTTGCTATTTATCAGTTCTAACTAACAACTATTAGGGATGACTTCCCTGTAAAATGCTCCAATATTCTGATGGCATGTTGCTGCTATAATATTCCGATATGTTTGATTGCACTTTTATTCTGGAACCCTGCCATTGTACACTGAATTAACTCCATTTGCACTTGAAGCATCAGTTTTGCAAATATGATTAAAGATAATGTTCAGATTTAACCATCTCATGAAAGCATCATGCTTGAAGTACATCTCATTATAACATTGCATAGCTTTCCATACATTACTGAATTTCAACAAGAGCACCGACTACCCCTTAAGGCCTCAAGAATATCAATTGATATTAGGAACTCAACTCCACTGGTGGAAATGACATTAAACAAATTTGACAAGTCCAGTCAAACACTATAACATGCTGTGGTGATCTAATATGATCAGTGCCACCCATTGGGAGTAGTTCAGTAACAACCTATGCAATTTCATGCACCTGTTGAGAACTTTTGACATTTGGCAGCCATGCATACAGTTTAGTGTCTGTAAACTAATGTTCATTGTGGTCTTGGAAATCCAAGTCATTTTATACTTCACTCTGTCTTGACAAAATGAAATATCACCACAATCTTGTTTGCAAATTTTGATGTCAAAAGCAAATTTTGTTGAGTCTTGTTCACATATTTTCCAGTACCTTTTTCCTATCTAACACTTTGAGATCCTTTTGATTTCAGATGGTAAGAATAATAGCTTCCAGTTAGGTAGGAGGAAATACTACCAGTCTTCCCTATGCTATCCTGCATGTGGCATATTCCCAATTAAGTGGCCAACTGGTGAAGCTTTTGAGCAGGATCTGCTTGGGGATTAAATGCTGCTTCATCCATATTCCAAGAATGAAAAGATAATGCAGTCCCTCAATCACTTTATTGCTCTAACTTGGACTCTAGTGTCCTTACCAAGGAACTATATTCCAAATTTGGTCTCTTACAAAGCTTGTGTTTGATTGTCCCATCAGCCCAAATATTTTGTTCAATTCTACTATTTTAACAACTGCGTAACTCTGTGTGGCGTAATGAAAATGGCAGTCTTTTATTACACAAACCAAAAATAAAACAATATTGTCATAAGCATTCTTAAGGGGAAATTCCCCTTTCTTTGAGGTGCACACCTGAACATTTACAAAACAAAGTGCCTTTGGTATCCTTTAACTTGGCAAGCACCTTCTGCTGTTACATGTGAGCACCCAATTACCCTAAATCCAACATGGTATCTTAATGACACACAAGTTTGGAATAGCTTCTTTGAAAGATTGTATGCAAACAATAAGAACAGCTGAAGTATGTAATTTTTTGCAGTTTGTTGTTAGTAACATTGATTCTCAATGTAACAGCTCAATTCCCACCCCACCATCAACTCACAATGTGTGATCACTGCACAAAGCATAAATTACTGGAAACTGCATCCACCAATGACAAGTTTGCAACTTTTATCAGATGTCTGAACAGGTTCAATTCGTTTTCCCTTGCAATTCATGTGGTGACTTCAGCTGATAATCATAATGGAAAGAGGCAGGGTCCCTTGAATAACAGCTTGAAGGTGTGTTGTGTAGGTAAACAAATTGAATTGCAGAAAAACAATGTGAAAGCAACAAAAATCCTGGTATCAAATATCATTTAAAGTATTTAAGATAATCAGTTATTTCTATTCGTGGCCTTAAGAGAGCCTTTGTGATTATTTTTATTCTGTATTTGAATTTCCAGCTTTTTAATGGACTATCATCTTTGACAAAGCTGGGTGTTTATTGGCAGCTGTTAGTTTTGTGAGATCACTTTGGTCAGCTACATGTGTTTGCATTCTCTCACCAATAATACGTTTTTTATTTCAGAACTTCAAAAGCTGTCAAGTATGCCACGTATGTCAATACATAAGATACTTGAGTAATGTTAGATCCATTTTGATCTATATTTGAAGAGTGGTTATCAAAACACAAGGGATTTTGGCACTTGTTCTACTTTCTCTTACCCCTGCCCTCCCCCCCCCCCCCCCCCAAAAAAAAACCCCCGGCTTAGTGAGGCACCTGTTGAGGTGTGGTAGCTCATAAGGTGTAGGTGCAGCCCCTCACATGCTGTTCTGTAGAATTGATTGGCTTGTCCGACAATTCCAGAGGACACTTCTAGGCTAAAGAGTCAACCACCTCTAAACCCTTCCTATTCATATATCCATCTAGATGATGTGTTAATCTTGTAATTTTGTTCTTTCCCACCACTTCCTCTGGCAGCTTGTTCCATATGGGCATCACCCTCTGCGTAAAAAAGTTAGCTCGCATGTCCTTTTTAAATCTTTCCCCTCTCACTTTAAAGTTATGCCCTCGAGCTTTGGACTCCCCCATCCTTGGAAAAAGACTTCGGCTATTCGCATTCCTCATGATTTTATAAATCTCTAAGATCACGCTCAGCCTTTGATGCTCTCGGACAAAAAGCCCCAGCCTATTCAGCCTCTCGCTGTAATTCAAACCCTTCAGTCCCAGCTGCATCTTGTAAATCTTTTCTGCACCCTCTCAAGTTTAACAATGTCCTTTCTCTCAAGGGCTACCATATTTGTAAGCAATATTCTAAAAGTGGCCTCACCAATGTCCTGCATAGCTCTAGCATGATGTTCAAACTCCTCTATTCCAAGTTCTGACCAAAGAAGGCAAGTGTGCCAAACACCACCTTCATTACGCTGTCTCTGTGCAACTGCGCTCTCCAGGAACTGTGCATCTGAATCCCTAGATCTCTTTATTTGGCAACACTCCCCAAGGCCCTATTTCGTGGAATAGTCCTGTCCTATTGTATACAGTTTTGGCCTTGTGAAGGGAGACGCTCTGTTTAGAACTAATTCACTGGGGTTTCATAGAATGAAGGGAGGCTTGTATAGAGGCTTGGACAATTCTCACATGACTGGACAGGAAGGATGTTCCTGCTAATGGGAGAGTTCAGAACCAGGAATCATGGTTTAAGGATAAAGGTTAGGCCAGTTAGGATCAAGATATGGTTGCATTTCTTCACTCAGAGGTGCATCTATGGAACGCTCTGCAACTGAAAGTTGAAGATAATAAATATTTTCAAATAGGGATATCATGGATCTTTGGGCGAAAGGAATCGAAGGGTATGGAGAGCAAATGGGAACTGTGTATGCAGTTGGTTGATGACAGTCATAACCATACTGAATGGGGAGCAGGTTCGTTGTGTTTAATAGCTCCTCATTCTATTGTCTATGTTTTTGAGTTTTATTTTTTCAATGTATTTTACTCAATGATGTACTAGGAAAATTAATGTTTTTACATACATTTTACTTTCCATTCTAAACTACACCCCCTCCTTTTCTGGTTAAATATGTGAAACTAATTGAAGTGAAGCCTGACTCCATATCTTGTATTGATTCCACATATATTTTGATAATGCAGTTGTAAAATTGTGGCAATAGGTTCCTGCATCATTAGTAAATTAAAAGATCAATGAGTCATGACATTACCACTGCAATCATTTTTAAGCATGTTTTCGTGTGATGTGTCTAGTGAAGATCACATGCATTATTATCTAATTATTCTTTACACTGGTGGAGTTGTGTGCAAATGTTGTCTGTTCAATTCTCAATAAGCCACAGTTGAATCTTGTAGACCAGGTTGTTTTCTGTACTTTGCAAATGTTTAATGAGAGTTTCTCCTTTTTTTAATCAGGCTGGGGAAAATGAGCAAAACTAGAAATGGGTGTAAGAAATTGTGTCACAATTTTATCATTCAAATTTAAACCAAGATTTTAACCCTACTATTTAAAAAGCTGATTGGGTTCTAACCAACTTCAGTATACTGATCTCAGTGTGAAGGAACATGTACCATTGTAATAATCAAAATTGGGGGAAAAAAACTAAATGAAATGATGTATCTGTTTTCAATCATTTGCTTTCAGGATGTCTGTGTAATGCAGAATCTTAGATCTTAACTTTTTTTTTAGATTCTTCGAAGGAGGGTTCACAAAGTATTAATTCCTTAATCCTTTAACTGACTTAGGAATGCAGCTTTTCATTTCTTGCATAAATTGAATTTGGTCTTGAACTCCTTAATTTTTTCCACGGTTTGATGAAGCTCAGATAATGGATTTGGAGTAGAAATTAGACTCTTATAGGTATCTGTTTCTTTTGGTGAAAGATTTTCTTTTTTAATAAAAATAAACACATTCAGTGAGTCCTTCTATGACAGTGGTTACATCCAGCATTTGTCCGAAAACAAACAGGTGACTATAGAACCCTGTCTTGTTAATGGAAACATGTTTGTCCTACAGGGTTTTGACAAGTAAGGTAAACTTTCATACCTCCCTGATACTAGGGTTAGTGATGTTTCAGAGCAGCTAAAGGGCACCTGGAGGGTCAGGGCAGACAGCCAGGGTTCGCGGTACATATTATGCAAATAACTGAAAGAAAATGAATAATTCTCGGCCAGTTAGTCTGATATTGGTGGGGAAAATGCTGGAGTCCATTATCAAAGACTTCATAGCAAAGAACTTGGGAAAATAGTGGCTATATCAGACAGTTAACATGGATTTACGAAAGGGAAATCGTGCTTGACAAATCTACTGGAATTCTTCAGGGATGTAACAAGTAGAGTTGATGAAGTGGATGTGGTTTATTTGCACTTGCAGAAGGATTTTGAGAGAGTTCCACCAGAGATTAATGTTTAAAATTCAAGTGCCTGAGTTGCAGTGTACTGAGATTGATAGAAAAACGATAAACAGTCAGGGAAGAGTGTGAATGAACGAAAATGATCTAGGCAAGGGATCTAAATGTAATGTCTCCGAATTTGCAGATTCCACAGAACTCTGGAAGGGTGAGCTGTGAGGAGGATGCAGAGATGGTTCAATGAGACATGGAAAAGCTGAGAGAGTGGGCAAATGCAGAAGAATTTGGATAATTGGGAGGTTGTCCACTTTGGTCGTAAAAAGAGTAAGGCAGACTATTAGATAATATGAACTGAGAGGAGAATGTGTAGTGAGACCTGGTGCCAGTTGCTCAAAGTAAGTTTACAGGTACAGCAAGCAGTGAAGGAGGCAAATGGTATGTTGGCTTTCCTAGTGAGAGGAAGTACAGGAGCAGGGATGTCTTTCTGCAACGGTATAGGGCCCTGTTGAGCCGACTCCTGGAATATTGTGTGTAGTTTTGGTCTTCTGATCTGCAGAAGGGTTTTCCGGCCAAAGAAGAAGTGCAGCCAAGGTTTACCAGAGTGATTCCTGCGATGGCACAACTCAGACAAAGGCAAATAGGATCAGTTAGGACTAAGTTTTCTCTAGTTTAGCATCTCATAGAAACGTCTACATTTTGAACAGGATGAGACAGGGGAAATGCAGGGTAAATCCGTGGGTCAGAACTAAAAGGTACAAGGTTCATCATTTTGGAGGAGGAGAAATTTCTTCACCCAGAGAGTGAAGAGTCCGTAGAGTTGCTGAACTGTTTATTTCAAATTCCACATTCACAAATGGGAATTTCGGAACTGGAAAATGAGAATGATCCTGGTGTAATGTAAAAGTTTGTATATTTTACTGTGCTCCTTTGGTATAATGGTTTCTTCAATTTAAATTGTTCTGAGCGTGGAAAAACGAGAGCAAGCAAAAGCACCCTTTGTTTGCATTTTGAAAACATTTTATTAGCAACTATTCTTGAGCTTTGAAGCATGACTTATCAAATCTAAGCGCCTCAGGTAAATGTCACCTAGGGAATCTCTATGGATTAGTTTGAACATTAATTTATTTTGGCAATGTATCAAAAATAGGAGTTTAGAACCAAGTCTCCTTTTTCAAAAGCTGACTTGTTTAGAAAGGAACAGGCACTCTATGCTACAGTCTTGTATTCTTTGTTTCATAAGTTTGGAGACTGCAATGCTACTTGTATTCTGCTTCAGTGTTACGAGAAAGAATAGAGTGACGAATGTGCAGACTTATTTCTATTCTTCTGTGCAAGATCAACTCTCTGCCAATTGTAGCATAAAGATTTGATTATTGGATGGCTGTCAACCAGTTGGTGCTGCATCTCTGCATACAAAAGGAGTGACTGTGTCTGTGAAAGATGCTGTGAAAAAGCAGATTTGTGCCAGCCCTCTGGAGGTTAGTTACACAGTTGTCATCTTGCACCTGATGTGCAAGCTGTTAGGAGCAACCTATGCTGTTTGTCTTTTTTCTTTGAATGCACATTTTGTGTGAACTAGTTTTCATTCAAATGTACTTACAGCCTGAAGGGTTGTTGATGTTAAGATATAGTCATACCTTTTTAAAGTTTAGACATAAAGATGATTTTATGATCACAGGCTGGAGGTTGGTGGAGAGGGCACAGATTGGTGAAGCTCCTGTTGCTATCCAAATTCTAAAGTTTTGGCAGTTTCACCATATTGATTTTTCTCAACATCCTAGCTTTGAAATTCACTCAACCCTGAGATTTATTACAGAAATGGATTTTAAAATGACATGTAGTTCTTTAGATAAACAGCTTAAATTGAAGCAGACTTGCATTAGGAATCTATTAAAATTGTATTCAGTAATATTTTTGATTAAAGGTTATCAAATGAAGTATTTGGTCACTTGGCCAAATATTATCCATTACTGTAATGCTGATGATGAAACTTGATTGAAACAGTGTTCAGAGCTATGTGAATTGTCTGCTGACTTGTGTAACCTCTGTTTTTCTCTGTCTCCGCAGAACTCATATGCAAGATCTGAAAGATGTAACAAACAATGTTCACTACGAGAACTACAGGAGCAGAAAGCTGGCTGCAGTCACATATAATGGTGTTGATAACAATAAAAACAAAGGACAGTTGACCAAGTAAGAAAGTACTTTCCATCCTCTTTTACTGTTTTAGGCTTTTACTCAACCCTTCAGCCTCTTTATACCAAGTAAGTGGTGGTCATCAAAACTACTAAAACATTTAAAAGTTTTCTATATGTTTCAAGGAAATACTTACTATTTAAACATTATGTTTCAGCCAGCAAGCATCTGAAATCCTTGTACAATCTGCTGTGCTTAAAATGCTTTGCTTTGTTCTACATCCGCAAGAAGCACTTGGCTTCCCAAAAGTTTGTGTTCTGAACTGATGGAGTGGAGTTTTCGGTTCTGTAATAATGAATAACGGTTGTGGGTGCTTTAAAATATTTAACAAACGAAGAATAGGCAACAATCAGTTCAATGTTCATAGGTCTGATTTATCTCATGTAAGAAAAGAATTGTCATTATTTGCTTGTACCTATATTGTTTATCTGTGTTTAGTTAAGGTCTGGAGTTGTTTTTCAAAGATGGGATGTGAGGTAATATTGAGAGATTTGGAACTCGGATGCATAACTATTTTGGTCTGCACAGAAAGTCAACTCTATATTACTATCCCAAACCAATGACATATTTAACCATTTTCTTCTGTACTTGCCCATGCCATGCAATTGACCACAACCAAGTGAATGGCCAGACAATTTCCAGATCAATGCAGATATGGTGCGAATGGGTTGGACCAAAGGGTCTGTTTCTATGCTATATGATTCTACACAATCTATATCATTCAACAGTGAATGCATGAGATCAGCTTGTAGTGATGCTTGATTTGATTTAGAATTATTAAGCCTTTATACTTGGATTTGCTGGCAGGACTGCGAGCAATTGCTTGTTTTGTGGGAAATTAGAGTCAAAGTGTCATAGAAATGTACAGCACGGAAACACACCTTTCGGTCCAACCCGTCCATTTTGACCAGATATCCCAACTCAACCCAGTCTAGTCCCACCTGGCCTATTTCCCTCCAAACCCTTCCTGGTGGAAATGAGCACAGTGTTTAGCTATTGTCATTTGACTTTGTTTTTTAAACTTTGACTTTGAAATTTCTTAATCAGCTAATTTCTTTGTGGTTTTAAGACCATGTGCATTTCAACTAATTGTTCTCGGGCTATCATTTAAGAATTGTTTTCCTGGCCCATGTTTTTCACCATGTTCTATCACATGACTGGTATAAAGGAAATACACATTTTTAAAAACATGGAGTTTGAAGACAGTATTTCTCAAGATACCTGTTATTTCAAAAACTGAAATGGTAAAAGAATATAGAATAATTGAAATGTTCTTGAATTTAATTGCTTTCAAAATCTGAAGACTGCTTTTCAGCTTAAACCTTAAATTGAGTGCACTGTTCAGAAGAAATACTGTCTTTGTAAAGCTGAAATAAGTTGTTCAAACATTAGGACTTTGAGTCAAGAAATTTGGAATGTAAAGTGATTGTGAATAAAGTTGACCTGTGCCAACTTAGTCAGAATACCTGTGCTGTGCAAGGTAATATGTTGCAATTGAATGTCTACTGTCGGCTAAATATGATAAGTAGTATTTCAGAACAAGTAATGCTGCTTAATAAACCTCAGGTTTATTCAGGACTGTGAAGAATAGGCAGTCAGATATTTGTCTTTGTCCTGTTTTATTTCTTGTCCAGCTGATTAGTTTTGTAAACAATTAATGAGGCTAATAGCTGAAGAGCCATTCATTTTTATTTTTGTCACTGGCTCACCAAATAGTGAAACTTGATTTTCACATGATAGCTGAGCATTTTATGTCTTGCAAAGCAAAAACTCACCAAATAATCATATTTTAAATTCTTTAGCCAATTCAGTTAGTTTCAGTTCGGGGTAAGGTCAAAGGTGGACAGTTCAAATTATAGTTGGATACCTTGCATATCATGGAAATTTCTGAATATTTATAGATTTGTATTGGATGTCACACATTTGAGCCACTGAATGAAATTGCACAATATCCAATTTTTAAATGTTCTATTTCATCTTTATAACTTCTCCATGTAATTTAATGCAAATCTGTATTTTCCTCATCCTAAGTGTCTGTGTATCTGTTTCTCTTTTTAGATTTGACACAGTTGAAGGCATGTAAGTGGTTGTTTAAATTATTTGTAAGAATGTCCCAATACATTTTAAGCAAGAACTTGAATTTCAGTTCCATTGGATGCAAAAGTCTTGTCTCGCTGACATCAAGTGGGGATTTCTTTGTTATCATCACAATGTAGCCTTAATTTTAAAAGCACTGTTTGTTCCAAAAATGTATCTTATTGCCAAAAATTGGTGAATGATTGATTGAAATGTCTGGATGTAATGCCTAAGATGTAAAAGTTAACTTAAATATTTGTCTTCAAACTGTGTGATAGAATTATGTTAGACAGAAGTTTATAAGTTTGATTTTTATAATTCAGCAATGATATTTTTGGAGCAGTATTCACAGCACATGTTCTTGCTAATTAAGCATTTTTTTTGTAAATGTATGGGTGATTGATAGGAAAGATGAAAATAATTCCATGCATAAATGCTTGTATGTATGATCTTGAACTGCGTTTTGCTTCCCTCTGTTTAGACAGTTAAACCAGTTCTGTTTGGAGTGGAGGCCAGCCAATTGTCTTATTTCTTGTGGTGTAGCAGTGCCAGGCACTTATTCTTTTCTCTTTTCACTTTTTGTTCATTGGAAGTAAGGTGTAAATGGTGTTGCGATCATTATGATTGATATTAATGAATCAGCTTATGATTGCATCCTTCTGATGGCTATCTAGGAGAAATGGAAGCTGGTGACTTTAACTAAAGGATATAGGGTAATGTCGTACCCCAGCAGTGTTCTACAGTAAAGCAGAATAACTTCTTTTGACTGCTGATACCATCAGTATACTGATCTTGAAACTTAATGATTTCTGTCGGGATGACTGGGATATTTTTCTTCAAGATTCTTCTGACTGGTTTTGCATTTCGTTTTGCCTTTTTTTTTAATTTCCCTAGGTATCGAGCACTTGGCTTTGGAAATCCTGTGATTTTATTGATGTTTAGCTTTGCAATCACTTGCATCCGAGTCGACTTTTTGGCAATTTTTTAAAAATTGAGTGCTTCTGAATGTGTGTGAGATCTAAATGTGCAAATATGGAGATGGGTGTCTGCAGTACTACGCGTTCAATGAATGCTTTAGAACACTTGCCTTTCCTTTTCTCTCTCCATCTAATGAAAATATGTCAGTCAAGAACTTTGATACTGAAGAGAGTTGAGCTTAGCTGTACAAGTATTAAATTTCCTGTTGAAATAGGTATTAATTGGACCTTCTCTCTGGAATGTTTTGCCCCAGTTTTGAGATACTTCATTCCATGTCCAATCAATGAGTAGCTTAATTGGTAAAATCAGCTGCATGAACGGTACTTCACTCAAGGGCAAAAACACTACACTTATTTGTAGTGTTTAAAGGAAGTCTTCCTAGATTTATAACAAAAGCTGGAGCTGTTAGCATAAATAACTTGAGGAAGCCTATAAGTAAACTAAATTGTCAGTCTCAGCATTCATGTACTTACGTAATGTATTCAAAAGGGAAAATGTCCCTCTATCCTTGAGCTTTTCATCTTGATTTAATAGATGTAGGGACAGTGATTTCTACAGAGATGTGAAGACGTCATTGTTATTCCATTTCTCTAACTTTTAAATTCAACATTTAGATGATATGGAGATCATTTGATTGCATTGATGTGTTTATGATGAGTTTGGGACACCTCAAACTGAAAACAGTATTTTCAAATCTGATGTGCCTGTATTATACGATGTGGAACTTATTCATGAATCCTTTTTACTGATTGTAGAAGCCCTCTGGCCCAAATGGAAGAAGAACGGAGAGAACATGTGGCAAAGATGAAGAAAATGGAGATGGAAATGGAACAAGTCTTTGAAATGAAAGTCAAGGAGAAGATTCAGAAGTTGAAAGATTCTGAGGCAGAGGTATAGAATAGTTTTAATTTTCTGACATTTGTATTCGTGGATTTCAAAATAGTCACTGCTTATGATGTAGCAGTGTGTGATCACTTCACATTCTGAAGTATTGATTGGTTAACTAGGCAAATCCCATCAGCCTGCTGGTACAGCAATTAATTGGGGCTCATAGTTGGAAGGGGGAGGGAAACAGCTTTGTTACTCTGCAAATTCCAGCAGCAAGTGTTTGAACTGAGTAGCAAAGTGAACAGTTTCTCAAAACTTGTTCCTTCATCCTTCCCCCTGCAGTGAAATATTGCTGTTTCATCCTCATCTGAGCAGAGTATGGAATGAGCACTACATTAATGGCTTGACATGGGTGCTGAAGGCAGCAAAGTATTGTAATGAGTATAAGAAATAGCAGGGACACCACTTCAGGGACAGTGATTTGAAGACACTTTAATGTAGTTGCTTTGTGTCTTCTAGCTCCAGCGACGCCATGAACAAATGAAGAAGAATTTAGAGGCACAGCACAAAGAACTTGAAGAAAAACGTCGCCAGTTTGAAGATGAGAAGCAGAATTGGGAAGCTCAACAGCGCATTCTGGAGCAGCAAAAACTAGATTCCACTAGGTAGAACCTCTCCTCACCTATCACATTCTTGATTCTGAAAAAAATGCATTGATTCACCAGTTTTGGACTTAAGTAATGGTAATGCCAGTGCTTGGAGCCATAGCTATTTATAGCACCTATGGAGGGCTTTCAGTACATTATCTTCTGCCTGTTTGTTACAGCAAACCAAAAATAACCCAACTGCCTCATCTTTCCTCATAGTCATCCATTGTTAATTGTTAGATTAAATCTAAGCTGCTAACAATCTCTACATATGAATAAATATCTCCCTATACTTATTTTAATTTTGTTTCCACATCATTCACTTCAAGATCACACGCTTTCCTGTTCCCTCAAATTCTTCATAATTTAGCTAAAATTCTAACTAATCTAATCCTAGTCATAGTTCCAGTGAAAGAATTTTCTCCACCTTCAAAACTCTCCCGATCACTATGGTTATCTTCTCTCTCACAGTGGTGCTGTTAACATTTTACACTACTGCTCAAAATGCACAGGGTGATGGGTGAAATGGTGTCTCCAAAATGCCCTGAAAAATTCACTCATGGGATAACCAATCAGAGAAAAGTTGCCTCAATAGAAGGAATTGACAGAAATGGTGAGGAGCTGCTTCTGTCATAGGATTCTCTCCCCTGTTTGCTGATGACTTGTAACAAATGCAGGAGAGAAGCAAGCAGCCTGTAATGGGGTCGTGAGCAGTTGGAGCATGTGCCAACTAGGGCATGTTGTGGGAGAAACTGGGAGCAGGTTTTGGGAATGGGAAGGACCCGGCTGCTAAAGAAATGGAAGGAATGCTGAGAGAGGGAGATACTGCAAGAGGTTTGTGTGTGACTGGGAGGGCAGGTGTGGGAGAAAACGAGACTTCAGAGATAGACTGGGCAGGCAAGAAGACTGTAAGTGGGTGAGATGGGGAGAAGCAGCAAGACTGAAGTCAGTGGCATGGGTGAGATTGTTGGCTGTAAAGGTAAAAGTATATTTTAAATGTGGCAACAAAGAACACTCAACAAACTGAGTCAGGAATACTTAAGATCACTGAGTTAAAGATTTGTAAATGAATGTGATATCTCCAGCTTCAGGATGTTCAAGGGCTATCATATGAGATAATATTATGGATGCTAATGTCATGAACATTTCGTCAGTTGTCACATTTAAATCAGAAGTGCAGTAAGAATGGTTTATGCCATTGAGAGACAAAAGCTGTGACCTCACTGATCGGGAGGGTGTTTAGGATTATGACTTTTTGTGTGTAAATGTATATTAGTCTTTTTTGGAGGGGAATGGGAAGCCTTTGCTAACTGACACCTGTGGACTTGTGCCAACTTAAATACTATGTCTAGAAAATTGCTGCTGAGAGTGTTGAGTTTAACTTTAATGGAGAGTTGATAATTATGCAGGATATTGAATTCTTGTCATTTTGCTTGAGTTAGAATACAGTGCTGCACACATCAACACATTTACCAGTGCGTCATGTTACCATATGACTATCACATAAGAGTTAGTGCGGGTGAAATGTTTTGTGCCATGATGGTCTCACTGTTGCTTAAACGGCCTGCCTTTTATCAGCTTCCAAAACTGCGCACAATGTGAAACTGTAACCTAATCATAAATGACAATGCTTGCAGTGTCTGAGAATGGACGCACTTTTCTGGCAAACCCTAATTTCACTTCGGTGAACTCTGAAAATGACTGTGGCTCACTACTGTGAATTTCCATTTACAATTCTCAAACAATTTCTTCGATAAGATGACATTGGCTTTAGTCTTGTACTATTCCCCAATACTTGAACTATTACAAATAGCACAATAACAGGCTGTAGTCCAATAGGTTTGGCAGCACAGATAGAGGCCATTTGACTCATGTGTTAACTACCTGACGAAGGAGCAGCACTGCAAAAGCTCGTAATTCCAAATAAACCTGTTGGACTATACCTGGTGTTGTGATTTTTAACTTTATCCATCCCAGTCCAACATTGGCACTTAGACATCATATTACAAATTCTGGATTAGTGGTGCTGGAAGAACACAGCAGTTCAGGCAGCATCCAAGGATCTTTGAAATCGACGTTTTGGGCAAAAGCCCTTCATCAGGAATAATACAATTCGAGTGGCAATTCCTAACTTTGTTCAGCAAAGTACAATCTCCTGGAAGAAAAGCAGATTACCAGCGGAATCATTGACTTTTATACAACTGACTCTAAAATCTGCTGCCCAGTAATGAGCCAAGGTGCAGTAAAGTACTTTCCTGCAATTGTTCCCTCTTTTGTACTTAAGACAGCAGCAGGTAATGTGGGTTATGTTGGGTATTTGGTAGCTTGTCAAGTTACTGATGTTTTTGTGGGCTTAGAATATTAGCTGCCTTTGACCATGAATGAAAGAAGAAGGATAGACATCTATTTATATTGTATCTTTTAGTAACCTCAAGATATCCCAAAGAGTATGCATAAAGGTGTAGTTATTGTGATATTGTTGAAAACACATCACAGCCAATTCATACAAGATAAGATTCCACAGATAATATTTGATGAATCAGTCTGTTTCAGTGAGATTCAGAATGAGGAATAAATATTGTCCAGGATATTGTAGAGAACATGTCAGTTCTTTTAAACAGTGTTAGACAATGCTTTAGATCCTCTATGTGCATGTGAGCCTTGGTGCAGCACTCCCTCAGAACTAGCCTCGACCATCAACCTGATTCCTGGAGTTCAAGGCCCAACAGTGGACCTGAACCCCTTGACATGCTGACTCTGTGGCAAGAGTGTTACTTGTGTGACTCCCACATAATGGTAGTCTGATCCCCACAATGCCCCTGATTTCTGACGATAGTTGCTGGTTAACAGCCTGATCCCCACCAACGTCCTGAGGTACTGAACTAGATATTTTCTAATTAACCTATATAGAGATACATCTCGCACCACTGGGGCAGGTGGAATTGAACCTGGTCCTCCTGGCTCCGAGATGGGGACACTATCATTAAACCGTAAGAGCCTTTAAGATAATGAATTATTGCTATGCATATAAGCTATTCTAGCTGAGACCAACTAACTAATCAATGATCAAGCAAAGGTGTTTAGCATGTTCCAACTGAGGATTAAACAGGACTTAAAATGTGTACTTTCTAAGCAAAAGTTCTATTGGTTCTACTTTTAGCAACTTATAGCACTACTGATGTGTGTGTATTTTGTTTTATTTCAAAGGACCTTGGAAAAGAACAAGAAAAAAGGGAAGATCTTTTAAAATATTTGAAGACCACCAAATTACTTACATGCCAATTTGTCGGCCCTGGACATAATTTTTTTTCTTTATTTTGAAAGGATCCAACTTTGCACCTATTATACCTATAATGTTAATGTATTAGCATGTGAAATGGCCAACCTAATACAATGTTTGTACATTAATTTCTATTTGTAGTCTCTAGAATAGGAAGCTAGAAAAGTATTGAGTTACCTAGGGTAATGCATGTAGAGACACAACATCCGAATTTTTTTTTTAAACAGAAATCTGATGCCTCCCTTTTTATGCAGATAAATGTGTTACTGTCATGCAATCATGTTCTGGTGGTTGATTTGTTTACAGAATATTGACTGTTCTTCCATAGATGTGGGAACTTTGAACGATGTTTATAAGTGGCAGTGCTATAATTTGTTGCAGCTTTCCTCTGCTTCAGAAATAACACAACCTCATATGGTGCAGCTATAGCATTGTCTTGTCTAAACAGATTTTGGTTCTGGGCAACACCAGTTTCTTTTCCACCTTTTCAGTGTTCTCCTGTCCCCACAATGTACAGAAATGTTATAGGGCTTGTGTGGAAACTCAGCCACTTACATAATGTATTGTCTTAGATTTTTGCTGTTTCCAGTGAATAATTAACGTTCTCTAGTGACTCATTTACCTTTTTTGGAACTGCTTCACTTATTATAACAATTAATTTAGATACTTCATATATTGCCCAACTGAAAAATTTAAAAAAAGCATAGCTTTTGTATGTTAGAAAATAATGGGGTGGGAGGTGGGGGTGGTTGTGGGAGGGAGGGAATTCAACAAATGCTTTCTCTTGCATTTTATTGTAACTGACTTAAAGAACTTCATTACATGTAAGCTCTGGAGCCATTAATGCACCATTCTCCAGCTAAGTGCAATCAAGCTTGTATCTCCTTACTAAATGGAATTCATGGTCTCCGAAGGCAGGGCGGTTGGGAGAGGGTGGGAGGGACAAAGTCACATTTAGCTGTATACATGTTACCCATCTCTGTATTTTTGTTTGTATTGTACAGAGTCATATAATAAAGCCATGTTGTAATGACAAATGTTTTTTGCAGCAATTTCATAATCTGTTGACAATATTTGGTTGCTGCCATGTTCATCGAAGTCTAATGTGTGTTTTGAGTTGAGCTGAAGATCCTATTTCAGTATATTAAGGGAGTGTCAGGCTAGATTCTGTGTCTGAAGTGGAAGTTGAAATCTCAAGGTTCTGCCACCGGTGTCGCTCACTAGAAAAATCTTCCTTCATATTACTTTGATTTGTATCCTACATTCATTAAACTACTAAAATGCAGCACATCTCATTTATCTGAAATAAACTCAATCTGCCACTTCTCAGCCCATTGGTCCATCTGGTCAAGATCCTGTTGTAATCTGAGGTAACCCTCTTTGCTGTCCACTACACTTCCAATTTTGGTGTCATCTGCAAACTTACTAACTGTACCTCTTATGCTCACATCCAAATCATTTTTGTAATTGATAAAAAGTAGAGGGCCCAGCACTGATCCTTGTGGCACTCCACTGGTCACAGGCCTCCAGTCTGAAAAACCACCCTCCGTCTTCTATCTTTGAGCCAGTTCTGTGAGATCTAACATTGCCAATCAGTCTCCCATGGGGAATCTCGTCTAACACCTTACTGAAGTCCATATAGATCACCTCTACAGCACTGCCCTCATCAATCCTCTTTGTTACTACTTCAAAAAACTCAAATCAAGTTTGTGAGACATGATTTCTCACGCACAAAGCCATGTTGACTATCC
>NC_057713.1:101162929-101183893 GCF_004010195.1 Chiloscyllium plagiosum | reverse complement strand
GACATTTTGCAAGATGTCACCATCTATTTTCCGACAGTCTATATCTTGCATATCCTTTTCCATAGTAAATACTGATGCAAAATACTCATTTAGTATCTTCCCCATTTTCTGCAGTTCCATACAAAGGCCGCCTTGCTGATCTTTGAGGGGCCCTATTCTCTCCCTAGTTACCCTTTTGTCCTTCATATATTTGTAAAAGCCCTTTGGATTCTCCTTAATTCTATTTGCCAAAGCTATCTCATGTCCCCTTTTTGCCCACCTGATTTCCCTCTTAAGTATACTCCTACTTCCTTTATACTCTTCTGAGGATTCACTCGATCTATCCTGTCTATACCTTACATATGCTTCCTTTTTCTTAACCAAACCCTCAATTTCTTTAGTCATCCAGCATTCCCTATATCTACCAGCCGTTCCTTTCACCCTGACAAGAATATACTTTTTCTGGATTCTCGTTAGCTCATTTCTGAAGGCTTCCCATTTTCTAGCCATCCCTTTACCTGTGAACATCTGCCTCCAATCAGCTTTCGAAAGTTCTTGCCTAATACCATCAAAATTGGCCTTTCTCCAATTTAGAACTTCAACTTTTAGATCTGGTCTATTCTTTTCTATCACTATTTTAAATCTAATAACTGATGGTCGCTGGCCACAAAGTGCTCCCCCACTGACACCTCAGTCACCTGCCCTGCCTTA
The DNA here is from genome assembly GCF_004010195.1 of Chiloscyllium plagiosum. NCBI lineage: Eukaryota > Metazoa > Chordata > Chondrichthyes > Orectolobiformes > Hemiscylliidae > Chiloscyllium > Chiloscyllium plagiosum. Next base: position 101,183,203 of record NC_057713.1, on the reverse strand, counting down.
TTTCCCAAGAGTAGGTCAAGTTTTGTACCTTCTCCAGTAGGTACATGCACAAACTGAATCAAAAAATTGTCTTGTACGCACTTAAGAAATTCCTCTCCATCTAAACCCTTAACACTATGGCAATCCCAGTCTATGGAAAGTTAAAATTCCCTACCATAACCACCCAATTATTCTTGCACATAACTGAGATCTCCTTACAAGTTTGTTTCTCAATTTCCCCCTGACGATTAGGGGGTCTATAATACAATCCCAATAAAGTGATTGTCCCTTTCTTATTTCTCAGTTCCACCCAAATAACTTCCCTGGATGTATTTCCAGGAATATCCCCTCTCAGCACAGCTGTAATGCTATCCCTTATCAAAAATGCCACTCCCCCTCCTCTCTTGCCTCCCTTTCTTTCCTGTAGCATTGTATCCTGGAACATAAGCTGCCAGTCCTGCCCATCCCTGAGCCATGTTTCTGTACTTGCTATGATATCCCAGTCCCATGTTCCTAACCATGGCCTGAGTTCATCTGTCTTCCTTGTTCAACCCCTTGCATTGAAATAAATGCAGTTTAATTTATTCGTCCTACCGTGTCCCTGCCTGCCCTGACTGTTTGACTCACTTCTGTTCTCAACTGTACCAGTCTCAGATTGATCTCTTTCCTCACTATCTCCCTGGGTCCCACCACCCACCTTACTAATCTAAATCCTCCCGAGCAGCTGTAGCAAATTTCCCTGCCAGTATATTCGTCCCCTTCCAATTTAGGTGCGATCCGTCCGTCCTTGTACAGGTCACTTCTATCCCAAAAGAGATTCCAATGATTCAAAAATGTGAATGCTTCTCCCATACACCAGCTCCTCAGCCATGCATTCATCTGCTCTATCCTCCTATTCCTGCCCTCACTAGCTCATAGCACTAGGAGTAATCCAGTTATTGCTATCCTTGAGGACCTCCTTTTTAAATTTCTGCCTAACTCTCTCTAATCTCAACCTTTTCCCTTCCTATGTCATTGGTTCCAATGTGGACAATGACCTCTTGCTGGTCCCTCTTCCCCAGTGAGAACATTCTGCGCCCTCTCTGAGATATCCTTGATCCCGGCACCAGGGAAGCAACACACCATTCTGCTTTTTCGCTGCTGGCCACAGCATCTGGACCTCAGACTACAGAATCCCCTAACACAATTGATCTCTTGGAACCCGACGTACCCCTCGTTATATTAGAGCCAGTCTCAATACCAGAAACTTGGCTGTTCTTGCTACATTCCCCTGAGAATCTATCACCCCCTACATTTTCCAAAACAGCATACCTGTTTGAAATGGGTATATCCATAAAAGACTCCTGCACTAGGTGCCTACCTCTCTTACCCTTCCTGGAGTTAACCCATCGATGTGACTGTATCTGAGACTTCTCCACCTTCTCTTCCCCCCCCCCCTCCATATAAATGCCATCCATCATAGACTGTTGCTGTTGCAAATTCTTCATTGCTTGTAACTGTCTCTCCAACGATCCATTCGATCCGATAAGATTCGTGTCCAGCAGCATTTATGGCAGATATAATCCGCAGTAACCCTTAAACTCTCTTTAAACTCCCACATCTGACAAGAAGTACACATCCCTGTACTAAAGGCCATTTTTGCTCCTTCACAATCTACAGACACAGAAAATAACACCGTCTTATTCCTCGACAAAACACTGCCCCAGTTTAAATTTATAGTTATGGCTTATATTTTAAGTTTAATCAAGAGACATATCTCCGAAAACATAATCAAGAAAGAACCCACTCTACTCACTACTGCAGCCTTTCTGTTGGACAGACGTAAAACAACAATTAACTTATCTGATTCTGTGCTGTGAACTTCGCCCAAACAAGTTCCTCCAAGATTAGTTGTGAAAATCAATGTTTGCTAATTTTCCCAGACGCACTCCGATGTCCAGCGATACATGAATTCAAAGTAGCAAAGGCAGTAACTGTGCAAGGTTGTCTTCTTCCCCCCCCCCCCCCCCCTCTCTCTCTCCTCCCCCCCTCTCTCTCTCTCTGTTTGTTCTTCTCCCTTTTAAAACTGCTGTTGTTTTGACTTTTTTCTTTCCAAAGTTCCCAAACAATGCAACAGCATATGAAACAGTAATTGTTGCTCCTGGAATTCGAGGGAATCACCTCCAGCACCTAAAATACCTCACAACAGGAGCAGTTGTTACAGCCAGAAATTTTTCCCATCCTCCATCTTGGATTACCCAGAATCTCTTACTAATCTCTGATCTCTCTTTTTGCACCCCCCACCCCCCCCCAAAAACCCAAAGATTCCTTAATTTAGTTGCCCTTGGGCTAAGTCAATGTGTGTTGCCATTCTGGAATTTACTAATTTCTTTTCGATCTTCTGGCTTATCTGCACGGTATAAAATGTCATGGAGATCCTTCGTTAGCTTTGGCTGTGACCCTCCAATTTCTTCACAGACCTCATGAGACTGGATTCCACGGCTCCAGTGGAGACCACCCTTTGACTTCTCTACAGCCAAACTCATTACTTCCAGAAGTTTAATTACCTTTAGAGAGAATTACTGTAGTGTTCTTTATTTAGCAATACAAATATTTGTCCTTTTTTTTCATACTGAATACCAGTCAGAGGCTACATCATGGTGATAGATCTGACATTTCATTTGTAGGCATGGCCTTATCTCTCAAATTCTTCAAACCAACTATAAGCCGTGCAAGATTCGAGAGTTTTTTCCAGGCATTAACCAGTCTCACCTGATTTATATACTAATGAATTTACAAAGATAACTCAAATTAATCTTCCCAAGTTCCATGACAGTGTGAAACATGCTACCTGTTCCTGGGTTGAAATGCAAATAGCAACCTTGAATTCCAAAAGTTTACTGAGAAACCACATCGTGCACATCTCTGTTACTGGAATAACTACAGATTGCATTTCTTCAGATATTTAGCCAAATCAGACCACCCACCATTTGCTCTTTTTACTCTGACTTTTATTCAGTTAATATGTTACCTTTTGATTTGTAATTTTTTTAAATATCTGGTTTGCCAGCCTCTCGATGGCCAGAGTTCATCGAGGCATGGGTTCAAATCCCACTTGCTCCAGAGATGTGTGATAGCAACTCTGAAGAGGTTGGTTGAAAATATCTTTGTCTGGGTTCTTTTTCCCCCACTGAATTTGCATTTTAAATTCAACCTCAAACTAAAAAGCTGTATTGCTGAAACATGAACTGACATTAAACATGCGCAATTGCCACTAAGAAATTTGGATCTGTTTGTGGTCTTGTGCTCCAACTTCGAAGTATTTCCTTCCTCTTGTCAACAAACTTGAATCGGTTGCAAGATATTTAATGGGATTGCTGTTATCTATCACTACACCCTGTCAAAAGACTTTGTGCCTGCTTTGTTTTCTGATAATGGAATAATGTAGGAGACAGCAGGGAAGAGAGTTGATGAACAGTTTGATTTTGTCATTAATTGTTGCTGATAAAATCTGTTTTGTGCTGCTAATATTTGCCTATTTGTGTCTCAAATTGTGTTTAAATTATAAATGATTTGCTGCCCTAGGTTTTCACTGGGCTATGTTTCAGTTTGATCTGCAGGACAAATTCATTTGTTAAACTTAAAAGCTATACTGAGCTCTTCTGAGAGAGATGTAATGGCACAATGAGCAACAAACCAAGATTGCATCTAGTTCCTGCCTTAATTTAGCATTTCCTGTGTGTGTGTCGACTGATAAAACTGAGAACTTCCCCCAGTAACATAAGTACAGGGAGTAGACTCCACACGGGAAAAGCAAACCTATTTTGTTCAAAACTGATGGCAGACAAGATATCTCAATGTTTTAGAGTCTATCCAAAATGATCATGATTGTGCTATTCTTTCCATTGAAACCTATAGTCTGAACAGTTAGTTTAAGCACCTAAATTAGAATCAGTATTGTGTTGCTTAATCTTGATGTGTGTTTGTTAACAGTTCTGAGGAAATAATTGATATGAGACATATCATTATTTAGAATTTACTTAAATGAAATTTCTCATTATGTGGCTCAGTAATGTGTATCCTGATTGAAGATATCTTTTGCTGTTTAATTAGTAATTCTGATAAAACTGTTCCTCCTGTATGAGGAATTCATGACTGCAGTAGTGAATAAATAGAATTATGTGGTGCTTAGCCTATATTGAGTAACAGAATAATATTTGCTGAAAGTTTATAAGATAAAGATCTAGTTTACAGTTTGTCAAGTTTCTCTGAATCAAGTCCGACTTTACAGATTTGGTCATTTGTTTAAAATGTTTTTGGACTGAATCTGGAGCTCTTTCTGTACAGTCATTTCCTCTTTTGTTTCTCTCCCCTACAGCCCCAAAAAGGAAGTTGTTCAGATTGGGGTCCCTTTGAGAATTTCGGGACTGAAATATTTGACCAGTTCATTTCAGGTCAATAACATTTCAGCAGAACTTTGAAAAGGCAGGTGAAACAAAGTTGGAGGACTTGAAGTCAGCTGATGATGCCCTTGTGGACTCAGCATTGAGTTCAGTGGTTTTGCACCATAATCTTTCTCATCATATTTATTTTTCTGTCTTTAACATTCATATAGCAGCTGCTGTGAACGTGTTTTTTAATATATTTGTCCCATTATCACTCCTCTTGGGTCTTGCACCATCAACTCTTTTGTCACTTCATCTCTTGAGATGAACTTGAAAGACCCTATACAGACAACAAGCAAAACTGATGTCATTTACAAAATACTTTGCAAGAACTGTAACAAACACTACATTGGACAAACAGGCAGAAAACTAGGCACCAGTATACATGAACATCAACTAGCCACAAAACAACTTGACCCACTCTCTCTCGTATACTTACGTACATGAGGTAAGGACACACTTTGGGACAACATATCTATCCTAGGACAAGCCAAATACAGACACGCACGAGAATTCTTAGAAGCATGGCATTCCAACTGGAACTCACTCAACAAACACATTGACTTGAATCCCTTTTACCACCCTCTGAGAAGAACAAGAAATGACATCACCATAGGAAATGAAATCATCAACCTTCGGAATCTCAAACATATAAATAGTGGGCTACACCACCAGTGTTTCATTTGGAGGCTCACTGAAAATGTTACCTCGAATGGTGATGAAACACTGCATCAAACCTACATCCAGAACTTCATCTCTCTTCCACTCAATATTACAGATTCTTGTCATCCTCTCTCCTTTCAGGTTTCCCACAATTTCAGTATTTGTTTTTTGAAAAATATTTGTTAGGCAAGATTAAGGAATATGTAATCAAATTTGATAAAATTTCAATTTTAAGCATCTATTATCCAATGGTGAAGTTGAACAAACTCAAAGTATTGAGCGGTCTTCTGTTTCTCTGTGATCATACTGATGGAAGCAGAGTATGCTTTTATTTCAGCCTCCCTCCCCCCACCTTTTATCTCAGCCCGTTTGGCACACCAGCCTCATTCCTGAAGAAGGACTTATGCCCGAAACGTCGATTCTCCTGCTCCTCAGATGCTGCCTGGCCTGCTGTGTTTTTCCAGCACCACATTTTTCAACTCTGGTACTTCAGCATCTGCAGTCCTCACTTTTTCCTAGTATGCAGGGTATATCTTTGTTAAACCAACTGCTTGGGTCAATAGTTGTAAACCAATTTATTTTACTGTAACAGCAGCTCTGATTGTCAAATTAATTTATCTCAGAACTATTGACTTTGTCATAGTTTTATGGTACATTGCATTGGTGCAACAACCCCAATGTTTACCACGATGGCAGCTCTTGCATTCTAGAAGCTGGTGTTGAGTTGTAGCTGATAGTATTTTCTCCACTTTGACAAGGTGGCATAGCAATTACCTGACAGAATTGTTTCTCATTTGTTTCCCTGTCCTATGAAAAACTTTGAGTATGAAGACTGAGTTTTGTGGTTTCTTGATTTGCAATTTTTTTTGTAACCTTAGTTTTCTTTCTGCCTCTCTTGTTCAACGCTGAAATTTCACCCAAGTGGTACACATCTCTTGCTCGGAAGACTTATTACAATATACGAGAATCATCATGCCTCCAGAAATGTACAACTGCCCACGACCTGAGACATGACTGCCCCAACAAAATCACCAATACCTGTGCAGAAACTATTGCAGATTCCACACAGAAAAGCATGGGAATATTTTTCATGAAGAAGACTTGCAAGTGGATCATTTTTTTTAAATTAGTTCACAGGACTTGAGCACCACTGCTCGGTGCCCATTCCTAATTATCCAGAGAACAGTTAAGACTCCGCTACATTGCTGTGGGTCTGGTGCCAGATGTAGGCCAAACCAGGTAACAACAGCAGTTTCCTTCCCTAAAGTTCATTAGAGAGAGAGCGAGAGTGAGTAGCTTTATATTTGTCATTTCTGCCATATACAACTGATACAGTAAAAATGAGACAGCGTTCTTCCAGGACCGAGGGTGCCACATAAAAAGGACAAACTCTTACATGGCATAAAATGCATAAGAAGTGCAAAACACCCAAGTTAGAGTGTAATAGAAGAATGATATTTTTCTAGCAGTAATTCAAAGTCGTGCAAAGAGTTTCAGATCGGAAAGAGTCCGATCATACTAGTGGCCTAGATGAGTTTTATCTTAACAATTGACCGTAGTTTCATGGTTATCATTAGACTCTTAATTCCACATTTTTCTGCCCAATCTCAGTCCAGGGAGAACATAGAACACTTAAGTGATATGGCTTCCAGCGATTCCTGATCGGTGCAGCTAAACTATACCTAATAATCATAGCTCCTTGGGTTATAAAAGTTTTAAGATTTCAGGTTTTATTCATTTCTGTTCACAAGTTAATTCCCTGAAGTGAATTTTACAGTGAAATGTTAATGGGAAATTCGAGGCACTTGCCCAAGATTAAGTAAGGTGCAAACACCTAATATTTTACTAAACTATGAATGAACCCTGACAGGAAAAGTTGTTTGTATAACAAATTGAATTTTGCATTTCTGCAGGTTTTCTAGTTGCACTGCCTTCTGTTTTAACAGTTAATTCCACTGGATCCCAGGGATTTGTAACATTTCCTTCTAAAGCTTTTGAATGTAAGTATTGCCTTGTGTAGAAAATAGGATTTGTAAATCATTAATAAGGCCAAATGAAATTAATATCTGACAGGAGATTGCAAGAAGACTTTTCTTTTTACCATATCACTAATATCCTCCAGGGATCATCCTCAATCTCTGATCTAGTATGTACTTCATGTGATTTCAATTGTATTTAGCGCCACCTCTTCCCTGCTCTTTATAGCTCTGAATGTTCCTCATCAAGTATCTATTCAATTCCCTTTTAATGATTATTTATAGATTCAGAATTCACCATCTTTTATTTTGAATGAATCTTAGTAACCCATGAAATTTTTAGAACTACCTTATTGACTTGCCCTGTTGTCTGTGCGTATGGATACCAAGCTCTCATCAATCGCAGTTTTAAAAATTGAGCCATTATAGTAATTGTTTTTCATAAAATAACTTCAGTGAAAGAAAATTTGGTTAATTTGTGTGTGACTGATATTTTGTTGCAGCATGAGAAAGTGACACCAGGGTTTGTGTTGATGGGTAGAATACAAGCAAGTGCTAACATTCTGTCCTAATCTTGTTGACTGCATGTTCCCTTCCTTTCAAAACCAAGACTAACTGCAATCATGTAAAATGAAAAAGGAAGTGGCTAGGACACAGACCTGTTGAACATCCTGTGTACTATGGTGTACTTTGGTCTGTGGGATTTTCTGCACACATGCAAAAAGATTCTATTTCATTGCACTTTTTACATTGTTCTAATAAAACATAGATCTATTCTCCAGTGAACCCAGGCTGTATATCATTTTCATGAAGTTTGAAGCTGATCCAAATATTAATAGATTGTTCCTTTTTTGCCAAACAAATTGACAAATTGTTTGTGACAACCGTTGGTGAAAACAGACTGTACTTACTCATTTGTTGCATGATGGTGACTGAGAACAGACTTGCTACATATCTCCCTGTTCTACATTCTAACCTCTGACGCAGCTGCCTGCACACCACACTTGGTTTAACGTCTGACAAGATTTGCACTCACTCTGCAGGTGCTAAAAATTTCTGCTGTACTAAATTTACTATTTCCCGTCCATAAAAATCTAGTTCCTAAACTGAAGTTAGAGAAATTGACGAGGGTGAATGACTAGTGTTAGACAAATACCTTTCAACAGCTCATGAATGAAGTGTGACATGCTCAAGGCTCTGGTATGAGACTTTAAAACAGAAACTTTTGATTCCGTGTTGAATGCTGACTGTGAAACCTTTGTGGTTCCCTTCTGATTGTTTTTGAACAGTGCTAGTTTTTGAACATTTGTAGGACAAATCGCGCAGAACCTCATTTGCTGTGTTTTCTTTATTGTTACATGGAATGTGGATGTCTTTGGTATTTGTTGTCCATTTCTAACTGCCACTAAACTGAGTGAATTGCTTGGCTTCCTGAGGACAATTAAGAGTTGACTGTGGGTCTGGAGTTACGTGGACGCATGAAAACATAAAAGGATGGCAGATTTCTCTCCTCAAAAGGCATTAGTAAACCAGGTGGCTTTTAATTAATAAGTTGCCACTCATCATTACTGAGATCAGCTTTTCATTCCAGATGTATTAATTAATTTTAAATCTCACTAGCTGCCATGATGGGATTTCAATCCATGCCCCAGAGTTAGCCTGGTTATCAGGATTACTAGTCTTAACAGTGACTATCATAATGCCATGGTCTCCCCTAATCATCTGGTGCAGTTTCCCCCTAATTCGTCTGGTAAAAAGATGAGCAGACCATGTGCACCAACCTCAATCTGCTGGCAGAGTTGGAGGTAGAGCAAAGGGGTTTGTTAAACTTTCATTGATTCTACAGCCCATGAGACTGATTGACTTTATTTAAGTTAAAAATCACACAACACCAGGTTATAGTCCCAGCAGGTCTTTTTGTACTAGCTTTCAGAGTGTGGCTCCTTCATCAGGTAACTAGTGGGGCAGGATCATAAGACACAAAATGTATCATGTTAATTGCATGACACTGATCTTTTGCTATAAATCTTGTCTTATGATCCTGCCCCATAAATTACCTGATAAAGCAGCAGCGTTCTGAAAGCTGGTCCTTCCAAATAAACCTGTTGAACTATAACCTGTTGTTGTGTGATTTTTAACTTTGTCCACCCCAGTCCGACACATGCATCTCCACATGACTTTAAATAAAGGTAGTCCTGAATATTATTAAGCACAAACTCAGATTATTTGTGATTGAATGATGCAATTGATTAAGAACTCTTGCAAAATAGATATCAAACTCAAAACATTTTAATTGGCATTGTGTACTGAAGCAGATCATTGTATTTTAATTGAACACAGCCATTCAATGTCATTGTAAACAAAAAAATCAAACATTAGCAAAAATGTAAATCAGACCAAATCACTATTTTATCTCTGATTTGTTTATGTATCCTACACATGCTGCAAAATAATGTAGTTTGTCAGGATGGACAGTTAACTACTAATTGGTGAGAAATGTGTGTGGACTGCTGCTCCATGTCATGCAGCTGTTGGTAGAATAAAGCAGAGGGGCCAACAAAATATTTGAGATTGGGAGCAGGAACACTTGAATTGCAACAGTAAAGTACTGGATATGGTTTTGGCTATTTTAGGAGATAAATCAAGGCCATTCAATATGTAAGCCATGTGCAAACTAGGAATCCAAATATAACAGTTTGGATTTCTGAATAATTAACTGAATCTCAGAGACCATAATTGGTGTCATGTGTTATATGTGATTCAATTATTGAGATTAATGTGAATTTTAACCTTTTTGCAGGTTGATTGGGAAATGAAAAGCACAGTGTGCTTTTTGAACTGAATGTTTACTGAATGATGAGAAATGTCTTCGTGTTAAAATGTGAAGGATATGTACCTATATTGTATTTGGCATTTTTCTTTAAAATTGGAGCATCTATCTAAATCACCATTTCTTCTCCCCTTGCCAGCCCCGAACAGCGACTTGGTAATTTTGATTAGAAGTATTGATTGAATACAATTGGAGAAAATTTGCAGGACAGTGACTGATAAATTACCTGGAGATTATGAAGTCACACTTGGCAAAGACTAGTTTCACTGGATGAGGAATTTGAAAGTTAACCTAATAGAAATCTCACTATTGTGTTGGGTTATAATTAACTTGTCTTGAAAATAAAAGATTGTTGGATTTCATTTGTTGCTTCATTGTCACTCAATTCTGGTTTCTTGCATCTGCAAAACAATTGGAGATTCAGTTCAGTTACTAAATACATTATTTAAATTGATATATAGAATATTAACTCAGATTTTAACATCTTCCTATTAAAATCTATCTCCCCAATCAGGTTTACTTGTGGGGCTGTTATATTTTTGTCACTTCAACTCTGCCCAAATTTCGAGATTACCCCACAAAGGGTCATGCTACCAACATCTACTGTCAAGCCCCTTCAGAATTTGTGATGCTTCATTAAGATCACCTCTTGTTCTTCTGTAGGCTACTTGAAACATTCCTTATAAGACTACCCCTTCCTTTCTCCCAAGAATCAGGGCAGTGAATTATCCATGAACTGCCTCTCATTAAGAATCCAACCCCTCAAGACCATAGTCTTCCAGGTGACAATCAGTGATGCACCAGGTGGAACTGGAGAAGATTGCCGTGGTTTAGACGGACAACAATGCAGGTAGGACTCAAAATTGATTATCTGGATCATAAAGGTTCAGCTGAAGCATTTAAAGCATTTAACTTGGATGTTGGGTAGCCAAAATAGTGGTGAAGTGCTAAGTCTTAACAGTCTATTTTCTTTGTTTAACTGTAACTCGTGTAATGGAGGATATTTACCATGTTTCGGGCTTTAAGCTGGTCAGCTTTGCACTGGTGGGAGGCTGTGGTCTGGATTATGACCAGTGACTGCATCGACTTGTTTCTTCTCTTGTGTCTCAGGCACGCTAGACACCTGAATCTTCCTCGTGTTGCCAGCTGCGAGTAAGCAGTAAAGCAGTGTTAAAATTCAAAGTCATGAGCTGGATGATCAACCTTTACTGACCCTCTCTACAGCCCTGGCTGAAGTCAGTGTATGCCAATGCACCTCTGCCAGAGCAACTTGGTGAGAAACCATTTAGGGGATGAGTTATCAGCTAGGAGGTGCCCATGCAGAGTGGATCAATATTGTATGAAACTTATTCACTTGCGTCTTTTGTGGAGAGTGTGGTGCTGGAAAAGCATAGCAGGTCAGGCAGCATATAAGGAGCAGGAGAATTGACGTTTCGGGCATAAGCCCTTCATCAGGAATTCCTGCTGGATTCCATCAGGATTCTCCTGCTTCTCGGATGCTGCCTGACCTGCTGTGCTTTTCCAGCACCACGCTCTCGACTCTGATCTCTCCTCCTTCCACTTATGTCCCTTGCAAAACATACTAAAGTGAACTCCATTTTCAAATGCCCCTCCTCCCACTACACCCTCCAGCACTGATGCCATTGACAAGATGCACTGCAGCAACTTACCTATCCTCCTTTGCGAGCAGCTCCCAAGGTTGTCTCTCTAAGTGTTAGAGGTCAAAAGGGCAGCCATGGCATTGAAACCCTGCCACTTCTAAGCCACACACCCAGCTCAGTTGAAACTTCCTTCGTTGTTGTGACATCAAAGTTATGTAACTCCTTACCTAATGCCACTGTTGGTGACCCTACACTAGACCTACATTGGTTCAAGAAGGCAGCTCACCACTACCACCTCGAGAGCAATTAGGGATGAACAATAAATGCAGTGAAGCCCATATCCTGTGGCGAATGAGTGAACGTAAATAGATCACAGCTCTGCCCTAAAATATATCACGTGAATGACAAATGTCCGCTGTTGTTTAACTAAATATAAAGGAATGAAAAAGTATTTCAGTGACAGCTAATTCCTATGCCCACCTGTTAATTTCCAGGTTATGCCAGCAATGAGGAGGATGAGCACAAGGCCTCCCACAATGGAGCCACCGATGATGCCCTGTGTATTACCGAGAGCCAAGGATGGGCTGGGGCCTGAGGGTTTCCCAGGGCTGTCATTTATTTGTTTCACAGAGAAGGTGCCAGAATAAGTTTTAATCGACCTCAGTTCGAATACTAGTTTGTAGCTGGTACCTGTGACATAATTAAAAAAAACAGACCAACTGTTTTGGAGCTATATTATTTACATAAAATTCGTACAGCACAGAAACAAAGCATTTTCTTGTCTATGGCATAATGCTCCGATAAATTCTCTGTCCAGTTGGAAAAGTAAGTGTTGTGTTAAACAATTTAAATCCTGATTCAATGTACTGAATGAATGTCTGAAAACCTGGGTACAACGAGAAGACTAGTCCAACTTTCAGTCAGTGATCCCCCTCCCCCTCCATGCCTGTTCTCCCTTTTGACTGGGATCCCCACTGTTCATTCCAACAGGGCCCTCACCATTCTTTGCTCAAACATGGATATGACCCTTTTTACTCATCCTTCGCCATGACCACCCCACCCACCTTTCCCTGGAATCAACAGTGGTGGAATGGGATAGTCAAGTGGTTAAAATAACCTTCCTAATGTGAAGATCCTGCACAAGTCCTGACACCTTCTTTCCCCGCCCCCCCCCCCCAACCCCCACCGCGCTCCACTTCACCCTACTGTCAGTAATGTTGTGGGAGGGTGTTGTTGCCTGTCTCAATCTGACATAATTTCAGTGTCCAAGCCACAACTCTTACAAATGCAGAGAAACAATATGAATGGTCACAGAGTCAGTATGATACATACCACATCTAGAAGTTAGAGTTTTACTTTAATTTGGAAACTCTGTACACAATGATGATGTGAGGAACCAAGCTGCAGATTCCACTTACCGTTTGTGTTGATGGAGAGGTCAGTGTAATTTGCCCAACAGCCTTTGAATAAGATACTCGTTGTCCCATTAAGTCCAGTAACAGTCACATTCTGAGAATTCAGGAGAACAGCAACCAACTCCCATGAGGTAACACCCACTGACACACAGTTGCCCTGGAACACAGAACAAGGCCATCACATACTGCACTGTGACACTGTGCCACAATACTGTGCAGCAGAATGCTACACAATGATATTCTCAAAATCTGGTTCGAACATAATCTTTCAGATTTATGTGGCTCACCAATTTAACAATTTGTCTTTAATCAGTCAATCAGAAAGATGTTGTGAAACTTGGAAGTGTTCAGAAAAGATTTACAAGGATGTTGCCAGGGTTGGAGGATTTGAGCTATAGGGAGTGGTTGAATAGGCTAGGGCTGTTTTCCCTGGAGCGTCTGAGGCTGAGGGGTGACCTTATAGAGGTTTATAAAATCATGAGGGATATGGATAGAATTAATAGACAAAATCTTTTCCCTGGGGTGGGGAAGTCCAGAACTAGAGGGCATAGGTTTAGGGTGCGAGGGGAAATATATAAAAGAGACCTAAGGGGCAACCTTTTCACTCAGAGGGTGGTATGTGTTTGGAATGAGCTGCCAGAGGAAGTGGTGGAGGCTGGTACAATTGCAACATTTAAAAAACATCTGGATAAATATAGCTGTACAGTTTAATGTTTGTGCAGCTATAGAGGAAAGAATGTCAGCCCTTTTCAATATTGGTGGGCATGGAGATAAGATGGGGTCAGGTGGAAATGGGCAGCTTCTGACATTTATTCTAAACTGAGTTAAAAATCACACAACACCAGGTTATAGTCCAACAGGTTTAATTGGAAGCACACTAGCTTTCGGAGCAACGCTCCTTCATCAGGTGATATTCTATCACCTGATGAAGGAGCGTCACTCCGAAAGCTAGTGTGCTTCCAATTAAACCTGTTGGACTATAACCTGGTGTTGTGATTTTTAACTTTGTACACCCCAGTCGAACACCGGCATCTCCAAATCATTGTAAACTGAGACAGACTTTCGGGGGTGCTGAGCCACTGGGCTAATGATGATACTTTCAATAAGTCGTAAAACTTGTGGAAATCAGAGCAATTAGGAAGAAGTTAAAAGAGAATACTTATCAGATAAAACATGACAATAACAACATTAGAACAAATGCCTGCCTGCCTTATTGACAGATTAGTGGCTTCTCTTTGTGATGATCCTTTCAAGTGTGTCTTCCATTATGCAAATTTTCTGAAATTCTTTGAACTCCGCATTTCTGTTCGTAAAGTCGTCTTTGCTTTACCTGTCACTCCCAAGTATCATCAGGAGGTTACCAAGTATGTAATTCATTACAAGCATAGTATGCTCATTCGAGACTATGTTGTCTAGACTATACTATTTCACAGTATACATGCCTATTGTTGAGTAAAGCCATTACATGGAAACAAGGCATTTGGCCTAACCAATCTGTCCAGATGTCATCTTCACATGAGCTACATCTAACTTCCATGACCCTTAATAGCTCCGTCTGCCATTAAATCCCATTTTTTGTGCCCTTCACTCATCCAAAGATATAAAGTTACATCTCACGCTTCTTCACTGAAACCATCTCCAGGAAGATATAACAAATACCTGAGGGTACTCTTGTGCAGTTGCTAAATAGACAGCCAAACTTGGATTCTTACAAAAATGCAGATTTTTTATTTTATATCTTTCACATGGAATGAATTCCTGGGCATGGTTCTGCCTATTACAAAGGCTCATTTCATCAGTGATATTTGGAGAAGTCTTTTTCTCCACTTTGAGAAATTCAGGCAGAAGTTTGAAAAGCAGCCACAACTTATGAAAAGGGTAAATACCAAGATTCACATCCACATAAATGCCTCCAAAACCAGTTTCAGTTCTCAGTTTTCTAACCAGGCGCAGAGTGTTTCTGATATGAAAGGAACGGGGGCGGGTGTGGGGGCGGAGGGGGGGGAGCGGGTGAATGGTGGTGGTGGCGGGTAACCTTTTTACTGAGACAGTTGCGATCAAACCAACCATGTACATTAGCCATTTCAATCCAGATGAACTAGTGTTCAATTTCTAAAATGGATTCCAACCTCAAAATTTCATTCCTATCCAACTGGCCAGAGGTCTGGGGCATCTGAACCTACATGCTCACTCAGTATTAAAGGGTGGCTTTCTTCCATGTTGCTCATTTTGGTGAGGGGTCAGAGCCACGGATTTAATGTTGGGGCAACGTGAACTCCTTAGCTAAAATTTGTAAAAGCACATTTATAAACTCATTGACAAGCCTTAGTGCAAATGTAAGTAAAAATATTCATTATCACACTTTCAGGAAGTAAGTAGGGTGGTCATATTTGAAATATAGCCAAGTAAGCTGCGACATAGACATGTTATTCCCAGTTACTGGTAAATATGGAGTGGCATGGAGAAGATGTTAATTTTATCCTGCCTGTTTATATAGCTAATTGCATTTTTTGTTGTGATTTTATTTCCACCAGAGGAGTGTATATTTGTTGACAGAAATGAAGTGCAGACATAAAGTGTTACCTGAGCCCACTCTGCATCATCTGGAGGTGGCACTGGACTGGAAAGATCCATTGTAGAGATTGTAAAGGCCAGGGAAGCACTCAGGTTTCCAGTGAGCATGGCCTCACCAAGATTGCTGGCTATTTCCTCCAGATCAGAGAACTTCAGTTTGCCTGAATAATGTGAAATTAACACACACCAAGTCAGTGGACCAAGCTTTCCACAAATCTCTGAACATTTTCACAAGATTAATTCAGCATTTCACATGAAGAGTGACTTGTAGACAAACTGGGACCCAGGGAAATTGCACTTGCACTCAATCATCATATCATTTATTGTGTGGTGGTGAATGGGAAAGGAAGAATTTCTGCAGAGCTCTCCTGAAAACAACCCTGACTTCAATGGGAGAACAGTTTAACCTGTGTCAAAATGGCTGACATGAATTCTTCTTTCAAAGAATAGTGGAAGTCTGGAATTAATTTCTTCAAACAAATGTGAATGCAGGAGGCCAACTGAAATGGTTGAGACTGCTTTCTTTCCACAGATGCTGCCAGACCTCCTGAATTTCTCCAGCAATTTCTGTCTTTGTTGTGATCAAGAGACTTTGTTGGACAATACAATATGGATGAAAGGTGAAAAAATGGAACTGAGTTACAAATCTGATTAAATGATAAGAAATGTCTGAAAGGCTGATTGGTCTCCTCTTCATATTTTCCACCTTTTTCCATATCACAATTAAGGGTGTGTGCTGCAGGAAACTGTCAAAAGCATTAAATGTACACAGAGTGCTAGAGAATTGCTGCACCAGTGATAGTTATACCCTCAGGAAATTAAAAGGGGGAAGGTTTCTACACAAGACAAATGTATCAACACAATAAGCATGATAAAGGATGTGACAGTGTAACGGGGATGTCACTCGACTAATAATCCAGAACTCCAAACTAGTGGACCCTGCAAAGTTCACCTTCCCAACGTCTGTGTGCTTGTACCAAAATTGGGAGAGCTGACCCAAAGACAATCAAAAGCCTGACACAGCTATACTCATAGAATCATACCATACAATGTCTCAAACACTGCCATGATCATTCCTCAGTAGATCATGCCCCACCCATGCTATGCAGATGAGACAGTACAGTGATATATAGTGGGAGTGGAAGCCCTCAACATTAGATCCGGACCACATGAAATTTCATGGCATCAGGTCAAACATGAGGATCCTGCTCAGTATCACCAATTGTTCAGCTGATAACTTGGTACTCCGCCACATTAAACACCACCCGGAGGAAACACTGAGCATAGCAAGGGCACAGACTATACTGTTGGTGGGAGACTTTAATATTTAGTTCCACACTGACTGAGTCCTAAAAGACTGAACTGCTTGACTGGGTCTGTGGCTGGTGATGAGGGAAAAATCTACTTGATCTCGTCCTCACTCTTCTATCTGTCATAGATGTACACATTCAAGTCAGTAGGAATGCCCATTGCATAGTTCTTGTGGAGACAAACTCTCATCTTGAATTGAAGGTACCCTTCATTATGTTAGGTGGCATTATCTCTGCTAATAGATACAGACTTCGAAGAGATTTAGCAACTCACATCTGTGCATCCAGATGTGGGGCAGTGGCACCAGAAAAATTGGATTTAACCACAGTCTATAACCTCATCGCCGACCTGTTACCCATTTTTCTATTACCATCAAGTTAGGAGTTTAACCCTGGGTCAAGTGAGAGTGCAGGAACAGTACGAAGTAAACCTAAAAATTAGGTGCCAACAGGTGAAAATGACAACACAGGACAATTTCCATGTTAAATAGCAGAAAGACCTGCAATAACAGGGTTCAGCAATTCCACAACCAGTGGATTAGATCTAAACTCTGTGGTCCTGCTATGTTTAGTGATGAATGGTGGTGGACAATTAAACAACAAATATCCCCATTCTCAAAGATAGGTGATAGCACATGAGTGCAAAATACTTAAGTATTTGTAAATGTATTTAGCCAGAAGTGCTAAGTGGATTGGCCCTCTGAGGCCCCCAGCACCATGTAATATCAAGAAACAGCTGAAAACTGGAAATTGCAAAGGCTTTGTGCAATGAGTTTCTGAAGACCTGTATTCCAGAACTTGCTAAAAGCCTAGCTGTTCCAGTACAGCTACAAAACTGGCATTTGCCTGATAGTGTTGAAAATTGCCTCGATAATTCCTGTATATGAAATGTAGGGTGAATCTAACCTGGCCAATTACCACCCATCACTCATAATGTGATGGGAGGAATAATCGACAGTGCTATGAAGAAACACCTGAATAGGAATAAGCTGCTCAGTTTGGGTTCCACCAAGCCTACTGAGCGTCTGACTTCATCACAGTCTTGGTCAAAATGAGAGCAAAAGAGCTGATGGTTGTTCCAGCGGCAGGAAGTGCAGGAACGTCGAGCAGGAAGCTGTCGGGAAGGTGAGCACATATTTAAAAACTTGCCTCTAGTGTTGGGGCCTGCCATTGTTGTTCCAGCAGCAGGAAGTGCAGGAACATCGAGCAGGAGGCTATTGGAGAGGTCACAGGGTTACATATTTGGGCGGTTGCTTTACCCGAAATATGACTCTGCTTGTGTCTCCTACCCATCCTCCTCCTCTAACCAAAGCAAAACGTTCTGTGTGTCGATTGGTAAGGTGTTTTCTTTTGTGTTTCATGTTTTCAGCATTCTATTTGGGAATTTAGAATAGTGGGAATGGAGGTTAGGGCAGTTGAATGTTCCTCCTGAAGTATGTGGGAGGTAAGGTTCACCTCTAGTGTCGCTGCTGACTTCATTTCTGGGAAGTGCACCCAACTCCAGCTCCTCGAGAACCATGTCAGAGAACTGGAGCTGGATGAACTTCGGATCATTTGGGAGGTGGACGGATTTATTGAGAGGAGTTACAGGGAGGTAGTTACTACACCACCACATGAAGAAGGTAGCTGGGTTACCATCAGGGTTAGGAAAGAGAACTAGCAGGCAGAGCAGGGATCTCCTGTGGTGGTTCCCCTCAACAACAAATATACCATTTTGGATACTGTTGTGGGGGGAGAAACGACTTACCAGGGGTAAGCAATGGGGCACAGATCTCTGATGCAGAATCTGTCCCTGTTGCTCAGAGGGGAAGGGAGAAGAGGAGCAGAGCTTTAGTCATTCGGGACTCCATAGTAAGGGAGATGGATAGGAGGTTCTGTGCGAATGAGAGAGACTCACGATTGGCATGTTGCCTCCCAGATGCCAGGGTTCGTGATGTCTGTGTTTTTGGGATCCTTGAGGGGGAGGTGGAGCAGCCCCAAGTCATTGTTCACATAGGCAACAACGACATAGGTAGGAAGAAAGGTAGGAATCTAAGGCAGAAATTCAGGGAGCTAGGGTGGAAGCTTAGAGCTAGAACAAACGGAATTGTTATCTCTGGTTTGTTGCCCATGCCACGTGCTAGTGAAGCGAGGAACAGGGAGAGTGCAGAGCTGAATACGTGGCTGCAGGAATGGTGTAGGAGGGAGGGTTTTGGATATTTGGATAATTGGAGCTCTTTCTGGGGAAGGTGAGACCTCCACAAACAGGATGGTCTTCACCGGAACCAGAGGGGTACCAATATCCTGGGGGAGGGGGGGCGGTGAAATTTGTTAATGTTCTTCAGGGACATTTAAACTAATGCAGCAGGGGGTGTGGAACCTGAATAGTACTTCTAGTGTACAGGAGATTGAGAGTCGTGAGGTCAGGGATAGGTGTACAAGATCACGAGGGGACGCTGACAATCAGGATGTTGGTTTGAAGTGTATGTACTTCAATGCCAGGAGCATCCAGAATAAGGTGGGTGAACTTGCAGCATGGGTTGGTACCTGGGATTTTGTTATTGTGGCCATTTCAGAGACATGGCTAGAGGAGGTACAGGAATGGTTGTTGCAGATTCTGGGATTTAGATGTTTCAGTAAGAACAGAGAAGATGGTAAAAGGGCCAGGGGGATGTGGTGTTGTTAATCAAGAGTAGTATTACAGCAGCTGAGAGAATGTTTGAGGACTTATCCACTGAGGTAGTTTGGGCTGAAGTTAAAAACAGGAAAGGAAAGGTCACCCTGTTGGGAGTTTTCTATCGGCCTCCAAATTGTTCCAGAGATGTGGAGGAAAGGATAGCAAATATGATTCTCAATAGGAGCGAGAGTAACAGGGTAGTTGTTATAGGGGACTTGAACTTCCCCAACATTGACTGGGAATACTATAGTTCAAGTAGGTTAGGTGGGTCAGTTTTTGTTCAATGTGTGCAGGAGGGTTTTCTGACACAGTATGTCGACAGGCCAACAAGGGGCAATGCGATATTGATTTGATACTGTGGAATGAACCTGGCCAGATGTTAGATTTGGAGGTAGGTGAGCACTTTGGTGAGCAATGGGCAGGGATACGTGTATAGAGGAACCTCGATTATCTGAATACTAATTATCCGAAAATTGGATTATCCAAAGGGGATCTCGAGGACCCGATGGAAACATTACATCAAAGATGTGTTTCCAACAGAGATCGCATCTTTTGTTTACAGTGATTAAACAGGCACCGTCTCCAAATGACTGACCTCCCGCCCTCTCTTTCTCCTCACACTTTCCTTGGAGTGTACACAAGGGTGTACCCTGAACCCCCCCTCCCCAGATAATTGCTCGAACACTGTCCTGTACAGGACAACTGTGGAGCCTGTCAAAAGGTTGCAGTGAAAGTGTGTGAATGCGCGTATTTGGAGGCCCACCCCAGGCGCAGCAGCAGTCTTACTGATGGAGACAGGTCCGCCTCCCCAGGGGTGGAGGAACCCAGTGCGGGGGGGGAGCAGCT
>NC_057713.1:101152150-101162260 GCF_004010195.1 Chiloscyllium plagiosum | reverse complement strand
GTTGGGGACGGAACCGGTTTTGGGGGTGGGGTAATGGAGGTGGGTGAGGGGGGAGGTGTTGGGGGCAGGGGGAGGTGCTGGGGGCAGTGTTGGTTGGGGTTGGGGGCGGGGCCTCGTGCGATGTGAGCTGCTGCAGTCTCCTGAACGAGTAGACTTTAACTCCAAGCCCCAGAGGAAAGACATTTAATCGATGAACTGAATAATCGATTATTCCGTCACATTCGGATAATCGAGGTTCCTCTGTATACCGCAGGGAAAGAGATACACGGGGGGAAAGGCAATTATGATGGCAATTAGGCAAGATTTAGGATGGGGAAGGAAACTGCAGGGGATGAACACACTTGAAATGTGAAGCTTATTTAAGGGACAGCTACTGCGGGTCCCTTGCTAATTGTATACTTATCAGGCAGGGAGGTAGTTGTTGAGAGAGGGATCCATGGTTTACTAAAGAAGTTGAAGCTCTTGTCAAGAGGAAGAAGAAGGCTTATGTGAGAATGACGCGTGAAGGCTCAGTTAGGAGGCTTGAGAGTTATAAGTTAGCCAAAAAAGTTCTAAAGAGAAGGCTAAGAAGAGCCAGGAGGGGACATGAGAAATAGTTGGCAGATAGGATCAAGGAAAACCCTAAGGCCTTCTATAGGTATATCAGGAATGAAAGAATGACTAGAGTAAAATTAGGGCCAATCAAAGATAGTAGTGGAAAGTTGTGTGTGGAATCTGAGGACATAGGGGAAGCACTTAATGAATACTTTTTGTCAGTATTCACAAAGGGCAATGTTAGTGAGAATATAGAGATGCAGGCTACTAGATTAGATTGGATTGAGGTTGACAAAGAGATTTTAGCAATTTTGGAAGATCTGAAAATAGATAAGACCCCTGGGCCGGATGGGATTTATCCTCGGATTCTCTGGGAAGCTAGGAAGGAGATTGCAGAGCTTTTGGCTTCAATCTTTATGTCATCATTGTTGACAGCAGTAGTGCCAGAAGACTGGATGATATTAACCATTGTTCCCTTGTATATGAAGGAGTCGGGACAACCCTGGTAAGTATAGGCCAGTGAGCCTTATTTCGGTTGTGGGTAAGGTTTTGGAAATGGTTATAAGAGAGAGAATCATCTGGAAAAGAATAATTAGGGATAGTCAACACAGTTTTGTCAAGGGTAGGTCATGCCTCACTAACCTTTATTGAGTTTTTCGAGAAGCTGACAAAACAGGTGGATGAAAGTAAAGCAGTTGATGTGGTCTATATGGACTTCAGTAAGACATTTGATAAGGTTCCACACGGTAGGCTGTTGCACAAAATACAGAGTTTCAGGTTTAAAGGTGATTTAGCAGTTTGGATCAGAAATTGGCAAGCTGAAAGAAGACAGAGGGCGGTGGTTGATAGAAAATGTTCATCCTGGAGCTCAGTTACCAGTGGTGTACCACAAGGATCTATTTTGGGGCCACTGTTGTTTGTCATTTTTATAAGTGATTTGGCATAGAAGGATGGGTTAGTAAATTTGCGGATGACACTAAGGTAGGCAGAGTTGTGGATAGTGCCGAAGGATGTTGTGGGTTACAGATGGACATAGATAAGATGCAGAATTAGGCTGAGAAGTGACAAATGGAGTTTAATGCTGAAAAGTGTGAAGTAATTCACTTCAGAAGAAGTAATAAGAATGCAGAGTACTGGGCTAATGGTAAAAGTCTTGGTAGTGTAGATGAACAGAGAGACCTCAGTGTCCTGGTGCATAAATCTCTAAAAGTTGCCACCCAGGTTGATAGGGTTATTAAGAAGGCATAGGGTGTGTTGGTGTTTATTGGCAGGGGGATTGAGTTTCGGAGTAACAAGGTCATGTACAAGAGCTGTACAAGACACTGGTAAGGCCGCACCTGGAGTATTGTGTGCAGTTCTGGTCACTGCATTATAGGAACGATGTGGAAGCTTTGGAACGGGTTCAGAGGAGATTTACTAGGATGTTGCCTGGTATGGAAGGAAGGTCTTAGGAAGGGCTGAGGGAACTGAGGCTGTTTTCATTTGAGAGGTGACTTAATTGAAATAATCGATTAAAATAAGATAATCAGAGGGTTAGATAGAGTGGACAGTGAGAGCCTTTTTCCTCGGATGGTGAAGGCTAACATGAGGGGGCATAGCTTTGAATTGAGGGGTGATAGATTTAGGACAGATATTGGGATAGTTTCTTCACTCAGAGAGTAGTAGGGGCATGGAACGGCTTGTCCGCAACAGTAGTAGACTCGCTGATGTTAAGGGCATTTAAATGGGTATTGGACATACATATGGATAATAATGAAATGGTGTAGGTTAAATGGACATCAGATTAATTTCCCAGGTTGGCGCAACATTGAGGGCTGAAGGGCATGTACTGCGCTGTAACGTTCTATGTTCCTGAAATGAGTTGAGAGTGACTGCCCTTGACATCAAGACTGCATGTGACTGAGTATGGCATCAAGGAAAAACTGGAGTGAATCGGAACTGAGAAAAAGCTCTGTGGTTCCAGTCATAACTAGTCCAGAAGAAGATGGTTGTAGTTGTTGGAGTCCAGGTATCTCAGCTTCATGACATCTCTGCAGGTGTTCCTCAGGCCCAACCATTAATGATCTTCCCCTCCATTATAAGGTCAGACGTGGGTATGTTCGCTGATGATTGTACAATGTTCAGCACCATTTCAGACCTGATACTGAAGCAGTCCATGTCCAAATACAAAACTGACCTGGTCAATATCCTGGTTTGAACTGATAATTAGCAAGTAGCAGTTGTGCTACACAAGTGCCAGGCAATGACCAGCTCCAACAATATAGAACCTAACCACTGCCCCTTTAATTTCAATGGCATTATCATCACTGAATCACCCTCAAGCAATATTCTGCAGCTTACCATTGACCTGAAAATTGACTGGACTAATCATATAAATAGAGTGGCTAGAAAAGCAGATCAAACACTTGTAACTCCATGATGAGTAAGTTTTACCAAGGTCTGTCCATCATTTACAAGGCATAGGTCAGGAGTATGATAAAATACTCTTAACTTGCTTGGGTAGGTAATGCTTCAACAATATTCAAGACGCTCAACATTGTTCAGCATAAAGCATGCCACCTAGTTAGTATCTGTTCCACTACCTTCAACCCTGATGCACATTGACAGCAGTGTGTAACATTTATAAGTGCACTGCAGTAACTCACCAATGCTGCTTCAGCAGTATCTTCCAAATCCATGATCTCTAACGTGTTAAAGGACAAGGGCAGAAGATGCATGGGAACACCTCTACTTGGAAGTACCCCTCCAAATGACATTTCATTTTGACTTGGTACTGTACTGTCATTCCCTTAGTGTCAATGGGTGAAAATCCTGAATTCCTGACCTAATAGCATTGATCATTGGTGTCCCTCTACCCCCTGGACTGCAGTGGCTCAAGAAGGTGACCTGCTATCATTTTTAGAAGAACAATTAGGGATTAACAATAAATTCTAGCCTAGGTAGCCGTGTTCTCATTCAATGCCTGAATTATGTTAAATAAAGAACCAGAAAATCGTCTGGATTTTTGAACACTTAATGCACCTAGTATGATATTGAAGCTCAGAAGGTAAAATTATAAGGAAAATATTAGTAAATGCAACTTGTCTGAGACCTGCTAAAGGGTTTTAGGAAGTTAAAAATATTTGATATGTTTTTGATAAGCAAGCCACTGAGAAACTAATTCCCCTGGTGGAAGGAGTCAAGAAGCTGGGGAGTAACCTTCAAATTAGGCCCAGGTCATTCAGGGTGATATCTTGAAGCAGTTCTTCACATAAAGGGAATCAAAGATCTGGAACTCTCTCCTCCCAGAACATGAGAATGCTGAAAATGATTTTGGGATTTCAGGACTGGGATTGATAGATTTTAATGAATTCTGAATATTTGGGAATACAAAGTCAAGACTGGGTAGATCAATGAGTCTACACACCAGCACATATTTTAATATCTTTACCACTTGTCTGACTGTTGAAGAAAATCAGGTCAGTTTCATTAGAATAGAGGAGATTCAATGATGATTTGATGGAACTGCTTAAAGCCATGAAGAGTTAGCACAGAATAAAAATAAACAAATTGTTTCCAGTGATTACAGGTATAGACTAGGGGAGAAATAAATATTAAAACTGAATGCAAGAGATGTAGATCTGGAAGAGTTTTTTTTTAAAAGAGTGAGTTAGATTCTGTGAAATCACCATTGGAATGAATTGTTAAATTAGAGACAATTTACAAAAAAGATCTGATTGGTGGCCGAAGGAAAGTTGATAGAAGAATAAAGAAGCACAATGGGAAATTGCAATTAGGATTTTGTGTTGAGGACGATAAACACCAATTGTGACTAGTTGGACTGAATGGTCTGCTTCACTGTTGTAAGAATGTGCTGCTGGAGGAGGTTGTAATTAACATCTAAAGACGAGCTAATTTTTTTATGTTAAGAAAATCTTGATCTCAGGGTGCCCAGCAATGGATGAGAAGGTGGTGATAAACTGCCTTCTTGAACTGATACAGCTCATGTGGTGATGGGGTGAGGAAGGGGAGTCCCAGTGGTTCAGTGGCTATTGGGGCGTTATGTCATTTCAGATGGCAATGAGGATTTATCCTTATAGTGTGGGACTGAATCCATGCCCTGTAGACGACAAGTTCACTCCCCAAAGGAGATTAATGACCCAGTTGTTTTTTTGTTTTTAAGACAATCCCACAGTTTGTCCTGATCACTTCCCTGGCATTGGCCTGGAAGTTGCCGCATTTATTTAATTCAATTTAATAATCTGCTTTATTGGGATTTGAATACTCAACATTTGGATTACTCATCCTGGAGATCACAGTCAATTATTCTGGATATCATTCTTCAGGTACACACAAAGTGATGAGCAGCAGATGTACAAAGTCTCTGATTACCTTCAGTAGAGGTGGTGTTGGTAGAGTTACTATTGTCCACAGAAAAATGCTCTGAGGGCGGGTCTCCGATTTCCACTTCAACTGTGATCCCTGTAGCACGCTTCCTGCGGAGCCCTTTCTCACGCACAATGTTAGTAATGCGGATCTTTCTTTGAGGTACGTGTAGGAACAGGGCAAGATTTTCTACTAGATTGGGGCCGTAAAATTCATGCACGGTCATTGCAGGTAGATTAAAGGAGATGTGAAGGACAGGAGCTGTATGGACCTCAATTGGAGTTGATCCTCTCACCAGAACGTTAAGCATCTGATAGGTTCTGTCAAAGTAATTTTCTCCAATGACAGAGGAGTCCAACTTGGGAGTGAATTCTCCTGTGAAGACATAATGAGATGTGTCAAGAAAACAATTATATTAATATAGAACCGTGGGGTTGCACCACACTGTGAAACAATTCTGGTCACCGTGTTCTAAAAAGGATCAAGAAACAATGGACAAGGCGCAGAAAGGATCTGCAAGAATGACATCAGAAGTGAGCGGCAGTACACATCAAAAAAAAATTAGTGTCTTTTTTTTTCCCAGAAAAGACACAGAGCTCTGACAGAGTTCTTTAAGGTTACAGAAAGGTTTGACAAGGTGACAGAGAAAATGTTTCCATTCATTACGAGACCAAAACAAGTGTCCAGATAGGTAGTCACCAAGAAATCTGATCAGGAATTCAGGAGAAACACCTTTATCCAGAGGGTGATGAGAATGTGGAACTTGTTTAGATACGGAGTGGTTGAGGTGAATCATTTAGACAAATTTAAGGGAACGCTGGGTAAACACATGATGGAGAAAGGAAGAGAAGGATGTGCTGGTGAGGTAAGATGAAGATATTTGGGAGGAGACTCGAGAAGAACAGAAACACCTTTTGGGCCAAAAGGCCTATTTCAGTGTTGTTAATGCTTGTGTTACATTCAACTAAGTCCAGTTGGTGAGACATTTATTTCATTGCAGATTCACTTGAAGTCTGGTGCACTTATTGCCAGTATCCAGGTGATTCATAAAGAAAACGGTTTGACTTTGGTTTACCTGCATAGATTGGGCCCTTTAGTGTGAAGTCAGTTTTGTCAGCATTCCATTTTGCATTAGTAGGGGGTACGAAGGTATTATTCACATACACATCCAGTCGTTGAGATGTGGAGTAATATATTGCCAAGCATATAACCTTTTTTAAAAAACAAAATGATTATTTATTGCCTTTTACTTCCTGCTACATAAATGCAAGTCTTTCTTTTCATCCAAAGTGAACTGCATAGTGATTTAACTTATAGACTCTCTGTCCTGTCCCAAACAATGCTATACTTTGACACACAATAGTTAACCCTTCTCTGGTCCTTTTCAGAAATACCCTGTTTGACTGGGTGTTTTAAGCTCCTCACACTGTCTCTACCAATACAACAAGTAAATAAAAATTCAAGACAATCAAAAATCTATTTGAGAATCTATCATTAAAGTCACAACCAAATAATATAAATCTTACTGTGTAATATGTGTAGCATGCTCCTTTAAAAGATAACAGATAATAATCTTCTGTGTATGCCATATTTCTTGCTATGCTTGTAGCCAGCACTTTCCTAGGATCTCCCATTTTAAATTGAGCATTGATTTGTCACATGCTCCAACGCTTGACAGCAGATGCCTAATCCCAGTTCCCTGTTCCCAATTTTCAGGGGGAATGGAGCAGGTTAAAAGTTACAATCTAGATTTATAGCTGGTTCATTTTTATGCTATATTCTCTTCAACTTGGATCCAAATAGTAGGAAGTTTTATCAAATCCTCCTGGTGCTGAATCTATGAATCTTCCTGGGATGTCTATACAAAGCTGTGTATATGTGTAGCTGATAGAGAGACTGGTACCAACAGCGGACAAGATGTAAGACAGTAGGAACCAAACAATGTATACCAGGCAATGACGAGTAAAAATTAAGGTTCACATCACTGTGCAGACAATGTTCAGAATTTATGTCTTTGATGTGTTGGCATGTTATTCACTCACTGTTTTTAGAAAGGGGTTCTATTTTCATGCACTGAAGTTTAGATACTCCTATACCAGATTATGCTCAGTATTATTCCCTCTCCATCCACATCTTCACTCTTTCACCATCTGTCTTCCTCATGCGTTTGATCACCTCTTTCTCAGTGCATTCAAGAAATTTTAATCTAAGTTTCCAGATGGAAATCTCACAGGAATTGGACCTATCCAATATTAACTTTAAGGGGAGAAAAATTGGGTAAGATGTAAAGCCAAAATTTTACCAAATGGTCCAGTTTTCTGAAGGATGATTGAGGTTAAAGTTGCCTCCTCTTGTGAATCACCCTTTAGGTGCCAACTATTTCTGTGATCCTCAGGTCCTCCCTCTCTACACCTGACAAGTTCCTCAGACAGACAGACACACATGCAGGCAACATCCCATTCTCACACGTGGTTAATGAGGAAAAACATACTAAGATTCAGCAAATGGCAGAAATTAGACAGACAAAACGTGAGCTGTGGCATCAATAGTTCCTTACTTTGCTGTCATCCGTATTGAGGAGCATTAGGCGTAGGTTCTGAGGGCTAACACCGGTGAAATATAACTCGTATGACTTATTTGTTGCCACGACTGTGTAGAAGATTGAGACTCTCTTGTTGCAAGCATAGGAAGAAGAACAGGCATGATTCTCGGGGCCTGGTACAATAAAAAAATTAGCAAACTATTTCGCAGGGCCAAGCAACACAGTTTCAAGTCTGTCCAGCAATTTAATCAATCATGTTCTCAGCACTCAGTGTTGGCAGCATGAATCATTTAATAAACTGAAATAAAATGGGTCTTATGTTTTTAAAAGATCATTAACTTTTCTCACCTTTGAAAATCCAACCCTGGTGTCCAAAGTGGTGCCGGAAACATGAATAATTTGGGTCCTGGCCACATGCCTCAACAGCCCCACAAAACTGTTTTTAAATCAAAACGGTCTAATAGATCAGGAGGCACTGGGTATCTCTAGGACATAGGCGCTGTTTTCCTGACCTCAGCACAGTTAGGGTCAGCCACATCGGGCATTATTGCTGACTTGCTGAGGAGAGCAGGAAGCTTTTCAGAGGGTTAGCAGCACAATGGGCTGGAAGGGCTTATGAAGACCTAGTATTCGCACTGGTACAAAAAGATCAGAACAGGTTAAAACAAAACTGAGATACTTTAATTGGCTCCGAAAAGAATGTAACAGACTGCTCTGCTTCACTGGAATGCGATTTGAAAAGTTGATTCTGAGTTGGATATCACCTCCCCCCCCCCCCCCCCCCCCACTTCTCAAACTTCTCAAGGGGCTTTGTGGATCATTAGTTGACAGCCAGTGGGCTTCCTATTCTTTCCTTTCTGCCAGTCCTTTGAAAATCCAGTAAGCAATGGGAGCCCAAGATAATCTTTGTCCTAAAGACTTTCATATTCAGCTTTATGGAGTCATAAAGTCATACAACATGGAAACAGATCCATCAATCCAACTTGTCTGCTCCAACCAGACATCCCAATCTGACCGAGTCCCATTTGCCAGCATTTAGCCAGTATCCCTCTAAACTCTTCCTGTTCATGTACTATCCAGATGTCTTTTAAATGTTGTAATTGTACCCTCCTCCACACTTCCTCTGGCAGCTTGTTCCATACATATACCACCCTCTGCATGAAAAGTTACTCTTCAGGTCCTTTTTAAATCACCTCCCACTGTAAACCTATACCCTCTCATTTTGAACTCCACCACACAAGGAAAAAGACCTGGGCTATCCACCCTATCCATGCCCCTCCTGATTTTATAAGGTCACCTCTCAGCCTCTGAAGTTCCAAAGATAATAGCCCCAGCCTATTCAGCCTCTCCCTGTAGATCAAACCATCCAGTCCTGGCAACATCCTTGCAAATCTTTTATGCAACCTCAAGTTTAACAGCATCCTTCCTGTGAGCAGAATTGTGTGTAGTATACTTTTGTTCGAGGTCAGCAGTGAGTGTTATTATTTAGCCACCGACCATAAATTTCAGCTCAACATTTCAGGGCAAGCAATGATCTTACAGCAGAATCAAACACTTCATTGGAAATGCACTGAAGAAAGAACTCGAGGACCTTAGGTTCATCTGAGAGAACGAGATCTTTCTGGACAGGACCTTCAGCAAGGTTATTACACTGACCATACCAGAAGAGAGAAGACGATGAGGAAGGCAGAGAGAAGACAGGTGCAAGAGACCACAGGGGAAGTACCTGTCAGGGACAAGTTGAGTCTTTTGGAAACAGTAGAGACAGATGACACTGCCAGTCCGCGAGGTGGCCAGGTCTGTCAATCAAAAGTTGGCGTGGAAGCAGAGCTGAGGAGTCAGACATCGCACAGAGCCATGGTGATAGGGGACTCCATAGTGAGAGGAACTGAATAGGGTTTCTGCGGGATTTAAGGATGGTGTGTTGCCTTCCTGATGCCAGGATTAAGGACATCACAGACAGAGTGCAGGAAATCCTCAAGAGCAAAGCCAGAGGTGGTGGTACATGTCGGCACCAATGACGTCGGGAAGAAGAGGAGGAACATACTATAGCGGGACTTCGGAGAACTAGGAAGAAGGCTAAAAAGCAGGACATCCAGGATGGTTATCTCTGGTTTGCTTCCAGTTCCTTGGGCTGGAGAGGACAGGAACAGAGAGATAATGGACTTGAACGTGTGGCTGGGGAACTGGTGCAGGAAGCAAGGATTTAAATTCTTGGATCACTGGAGTATTTTTGTGATAAGCATAAATTATACTAAAGAGACGGTTTGCACCTTAATAGGTTGGGAACCAGTATTCTGGCAGGCAGGTTTGCTACTGCAACACAGCTACGTTTAAACTAAATAGTGGAGGAAAGGGGACAAACTGGAAATTTAAGAAGGAAACTGAAGGGAAAGTTAGAACAAGGGAAGTCAAGAAAGGCAACGGTATCAATGAAGCAGAAAACTCAGAAAGAGATCATGCCGTAAGGTTGAGTGAAATAGGGGTTGATAGGAAGGGTGAGGGCAGTAACAAATTAAAAATACTATATATGAATGCACGAAATATTAGAAATAAGATGGATGAGCTTGAGGCTCTTTAGGAAATTGGCAGATACGATATTGTGGGGATAACTGAGACATGGCTTCAAGTGGACAGGGCCTGGGAAATGAATATTCAAGGCTATACAT